>NC_133121.1:188737163-188954663 GCF_033568475.1 Henckelia pumila | reverse complement strand
AATTTCTTTTGATCTACTAACTCATGACTCCGAAGGTATGTCTCTTCTGTTTTGAAGTACCTTGGTAGTTCGGGTTTGGGGGAAGATGGTAAAGAATCCGGTCATGTATGTGAGAGGTTGAGGGGTTGAATGAAAAATAATTCCCTTTCCATCCTTCAGGCTACGTTTGGTATGTGTGATGAGATTATTAATGTAAAGATAAATTGTAGGATAAGTATATTTTTTAATATAATTATGAAATATATTTTAAAAATAATAATTTGTTTGTTTGGTTTTTTGTGTGTAGGATCAAAAGTTGGACTACGCTACTTTTACCAAAATTACCCCTAACTACTGTACATATGGAGGTGAACAGGTGTATTGTTTACGAGGGGGCAAAAGGGTGAGATATTTTATTAAGGTAAAGGGCAAAAATGTCCAAAATAGTACTAATCCCAAACACTGTTTTGCAATACCTTGGTCCACAAATGGATTCTAATAAATCGTTTTGTCCCTGACACAGTGAAATAGCATCGGGCCCTCAGATATCTCCACTAACACAAAAAATGAGACAAACGTATTATTATAATCTAAATCCAACGTAATCCTAGCTACCAAACGTAGCCTCAGTAAATAAGGGATATCACTCAGAAAATGGCTGTTAAGCCGGGAAGTCAGGGAGAATGCCCCATTGTTAAAACGACAAGTGTAGTAGTAATGAAGAATAAAAGGGGTGATGGCCAGGTTATTCATCTTGAATAACACATAATTAGCGGGCATTATGTGGAAAGAGTTGGGGTGGAACTGATTGACAGAGATTTCAAGAAATCGGGAGACATCAGTAAAGATAGAAGGGATGGGAAATCGAAGACCAATGCGTACTTGGTCCCGAAAGAAGGTTTAGAAATCCTCTGGAGGTAAGTCAGGGGTATCTTCAAGGCGGGGACAGAGAATGGTATAAGAGTAAGGAATAGAACCAAGGGTACGGATCTCCTCTACATCCTCGTCACTAAGGGTATAAGCAAGATGAGAAAACCAAGTGAAGGTATGGGGCCTTTCCTTCAGGAAAGCCAAAGAGAGGAGTGGGGTTCTTAACCTTAGGAGTTTGGGTTAACTTTCCCTTGCCTTTCTCTCGGGCGCTGGAAGACCCAATAGATGGCTTGCGGGATTTGGGTTTTGGTTTAGTCTTGGCACAGGGTTCCCTAATTTGGAGGGAGGAAGGGTACTCATTTTTTCGAGGAGGAAATAAAGAAGATGGTGGAAGCCATCAGAGCTCCTGACCACAGACTCATACAACAATGATCCATGGGCATTCTATCAAGACGTGGAGGAGATAGATTTTGACATAATGAAAAGATAATAAATAAGAAGAGAAAACTTACAAAGAGAAAATAAATGGGGAAAGCTGCTGAAGTCTCATAGCTAGAACGTCGGAGCGAGAAGAAAAATATTAGAAGCACGACAGCCGGGAAGAAAAGAGAGTAAAAGTGAGAGAAGGTTTGGGTGGGGGTTATCTATAAGCGGGGTAAAGGTGATCTGAGCCATCAAAACTCGGGGCAAATGGACGGAAGAGATGAATCTAGGAGGATGGACTGGGTAACCCGAAAGATGAAAGGATGTCTAACAATTTTATGACAAAAGCGCTCCTTTGAAACCGTTAGGACTGATTTCATGCTCACGTCAGTCCTATCCCGCGTATAATTTCAAAAGACCTTGGTTTTTCCCGCCCAGTTCCAAGTCCAACCAGTCGGGAAGACGAGTATGACTCTAGCCCGACTATTTAAGAGGTAAGTGGTGATACCCTGGGGAATGTCCGGGTCATCCTTGGACCTGGGGGCAGGGAGAATGGCCCGATGAACAGGATAGGGCAGTAACCAGGAAAGTTGGATAGCCAAGAGGAGAAGCCAGAGAGACAGGGATCCAACCAGGGGAGACAGGCTCGACGAGACTCAGGCAATAGAAAGATTCAAGGACTAGTATTTCGTGGCCAAGAGATACTAAGTCAAGCCAGGTGGCATTCCCACCGACTAATCTAAGGGCACGTTGCCTCCCACATTCACCAGTCTGGACACGATTTGAAGGTGGTCCTCGATCTGACATCGTGACCAGTACTGATAAGTGTGTTTTATATGCATATTTTTGTGATGTTTTTTCATAATTGTTTTTCATGCATTCATGTGTTATTGTTGTTGTTTTTATTTAGCTTAAGCATATTTCATGCATTTGTCTGCATAATACTTCTCCTGATTTATTTTGTAGGCAAAATTCAAGAAACTCGAAGATTTGGACAGTTTTGTTCTCGCTCGAGCGCGTGTTGTGCTTGCTCGCTCGAGCGAGGTATGTTGAAGAGGAACATTCAAAGTTACGCTCGCTCGAGCACACATTGAGCCCGCTCGAGTGAGGGAAGTGAAAATCGTGAGGCAGAGAGTTGCTCGCTCGAGCACGAGTTTCCTCCGCTCGAGCGAGAAAGACGGACAAAATTTTTTATTATGGAAACTCTTGCTTGGATTGGAGATTATCTTTTAGAGATCTTTGGAACTTAAATACCGAATTTTCCATCAAATTAAGGGTTACAAGGAGTTTTAAGAGGCAAGAGGCGGCTACAACTTCGTCTGCATATTCTGTTCTTCTTCTTTTCTTTATTTTTGATTTTTAGTTGATGTTTTGGATTGAAATTCTTGATTTTGCGCTATGTTAGATCTTGAGTAGTTCTTTCTTTTCGATTAAGACCGCGTGATCGGGCCGAACAAATTCATGTAGAAATGTGGATGTTTATTTGGGATTTTTCAGATTTGATTTTAGTTTATTGATTGTTAGATTTATATTTGTCTTATGAATAGCCTGATCAAATATTTGTTTGAATGTTAATCGGTTCTAAATCGACAGAGGAGGAATTGATTTTGATCACTTTAACAATCAACACGAGGTCAAATTGACTAGAAATAGTATTCGATTCCATCGTGCGATTTTAGGTAAAAACTGAATTTTCACAAATATTTAATGCATTCAAATTTGATTAGAATTATGAAAATTTAATCCGTTAATATTTGAATAGGTTTGATTGTTCTAGAAATGGACCTTTAAACAATTTAGAAAAATTTTCGTAATCTAAGATTAAATCTGAATCCCGAATCAACTACTTGTTACATGATTTGTTTGGTACCTACGTGTGTACTTGATCGAGCTTTTCTCATATTTGAATTTAATCCAATTTTCTTGCTGGGTTTTAGTTAATTTAATTTTATTTGCAATTTTATTTATTATTTTAAAATCTGAAATTGCTCTTATTCACTAGTCTAGATTAAGTAAGAATAAATGTATTTTGGTACTTGAAAAATAACAGTCCTTGTGGGCTCAACATCTGATTTTTATTCACTATCTATAACTTGACCTGGTACGCTTGCCAGTAGATTCATATCACACCGATTTAAGCGGTCAAGTTTTTGGCGCCGTTGCCGGGGACTGTTTGTGATATCAGAAATTTTATTTTACTTGAGATTAGACTTTATTTTGTTTTAATTATCTTGCTTAATTCTGAATTCTTTTTTTTTCCTTGTTATTTTCAGGTACTCTCTTTGTGCATGCATAGCATTCGATCTAGGAAACTAATTCCACTTGATTTAGAGATCGAACGCACACTCAGTAGGATCCGAAGAGCCAAGAGAGCTGTTAATCTTTAACATGAGACAGAATCTGAATCAGAAGAAGACATGGAGAACAACAGAACTGTTCTTGATCTCATCCATCCACCAGTTGAAGGCTATGGATCTAGCATAGTTCGCCTGGCTGTAGAGGCGAACAACTTCAAATTGAAGCCTTTCATTATTCAAATGATTCAGTTACAAGGTCGGTTTGGGGGCACATCTGTGGAAGACTCCTACGCTCATCTGGAGCATTTTCTATCGATCTGCGACACTTTCAAGACTAATGTGGTAACGACTGATGAAGTGCGACTGCGGTTATTCCCATTCTCTCTACAAGGTGAAGCACTGGAGTGGCTAGATGATCTACCTGCAGGTTCTATAATTACTTAAACCCAACTTGTTCAAACTTTTCTGGACAAGTTTTTCCCTTCTACAAAGATGTCAAAATTATTCTCGGACATTATCTCATTCAATCAAAATGAGGGAGAATCTCTTCATGCGGCATGTACCAAGTTTAAAAAGATGATGAGGATGTGTATTCAGCACAATCTTACTCAGAGACAGCAGACTCAGACATTATACAATGGGGCTGATCAGTCTATTCGATCTATGTTGGATGTTGCTGCCAATGGAAGTTTATTCAGGAAGACACCAGCAGAAGCGTGGGAGATTATTGGGAACATGGCTGAAAGAAACATAGGGTGGCCAGATGTGAAGAAGAATAAAAAGGCTGGGGTTCTAGAAGTTGATGCATTGACAGCACTGAATGCTAAAATTGATGCTCTTACACATCAAATGACGATTATGCAGACAACTCCAGCTAATCAGGTACAAGTTCAGCAGCCAAAAGAGCAGCAGGTCTTTGAGATGGATGCGGCAAACTTCATGGGAAATCAAGGGCGACAACCATTTAATCCTTACAGCAACACTTATAATCCTGGTTGGAAGAGTCATCCGAATTTATCATGGAAATTTACTGATCCAGCCGCCAATACATCAAAGCCAGTGGAGAAAAAGCCATCCTTTGGAGAAATAATGATGAAGTATGTAGCGGGTACTGAGACTCACTTGCAGAATCAGGAGGCAATGTTTCAAAAGTTGGAGACAAAGATGAGCCACATAGCGACACAATTGTCGACAAGGCCAGCAGGATCGTTGCCTAGCAATACTGAAAAGAACCCAAGAGACGTTAATGTTATTCTGGTGGTTACTAGATCGCAAGCGGAGACTGCGGAGAAGAGAATTGAGGATGAGGAAGCAAAAGAGCTAGTTGTTGAAAAAGCGATAGAGGAAGCACCAAAGCATGCAGAGTCGGCTCCTACGGGCAAGAAAGGTAAGTCTTCTAACCCAACTATTAATGAGAATATTGATTTGAGTAAACTTCTCTTCCCTCAACGAGCGAAGCAACTGCAATTGGACAATCAATTTGCAAAAAATTTAGAGATTTTCAAAAAGCTTCACATTAATATTCTATTTGAGATGCTTTGGCTCAAATGCCCAGTTATGCAAAATTTTTAAAAGAGATTTTGTCTAACAAAAAAAAATTAGTGGATTTTGAAACTGTGAAGTTGTCGGAGGAGTGTTATGCTATTTTACAAAATAAACTTCCTCCGAAACTTAAGGATCCTGGTAGCTTTTCAATCCCATGCACTATTGGAAAATTATTTTTTAATAAGGATTTATGTGATTTAGGTGCCAATATCAATCTTATGTCTTATTCTTGTTTTGAAAATCTAGGTATTGGTGAAGTTAATCCAACCACTATCTCCCTTCAATTGGCTGACAGATCTATAAAATATGCAAGGGGGATTGTGGAAGATGTTTTGGTTAAGGTCGATAAATTTATATTTCCAGTGGATTTTGTTGTGCTTGATATGGAAGAGGATCGTGAGATAGCTCTTATTTTAGATAGACCATTTTTAGCCAGTGGAAAGGCCTTAATTAATGTGCATAAGGGAGATCTTATTTTAAGTATGAATGATGAGAGTGTGATTTTTAATGTTTTTCAGGGACTTCGTTATCCTGCAGACAATTCTGATTGTTTCAGAATTGATGTTACTGATGATTTGGTTGAGTATTATTTGCAGGAAAAGTTGTCCGTGGATTCATTATAAATATGTCTGACAGGAACAATGGATGAGGAGCATGTCTGTGATGAAGTGCATGAAGTGGCCAGATATCTGAATGGGATTATACCCTTTGAAAGATCCATCAATACCAAGATGGGGAAGCTTGGCCATATTCTAAACCATTGAAGCTATCCACCGAGGAGCCCCCTACACCTGAACTCAAACCACTCCCTGCTCATTTAAAATATTTATACTTGTTAAATGATGATAAACTATCAGTAATCTGTTCGTCTTCTTTGACAGGGTGCGAGGAGAAAAATTTGTTGCGGGTAATCAGAGAGCATATAAGAGCTATATGATGGAGCCTAGCTGACATCAAGGGAATCAGTCCGACCATGTGTATGCACAAGATACTGATGGAGGCATAACACAAGACATCTACTCAACCACATAGGCGACTTAACCCAGCTTTACAAGAGGTAGTGAAAAATGAGGGGATCAAACTACTTGATGCAGGTATTATATATCCTATCTTCGATAGTGAATGAGTGAGTCCAATTCAGGTAGTGCCTAAAAAGGGTGGAATTAATGTGATTGCAAATGAAAATAATGAATTAATTCCTACTCGAACTGTTTCGGGATGGCGGGTATGTATTGATTATACGAATCTGAACGATGCAACTCGTAAAGATCACTTTCCCCTTCCCTTTATTGATCAGATGGTTGAGAGACTTGCAGGGCATGCTTTTTACTGTTTCTTAGACGGTTATTCTGGGTATATGCAAATTTCCATAGCACCTGAGGACCAACACAAAACCATTTTTTACTTGTCCATATGCTACTTTTGCATATAAACGGATGTCGTTTGGTCTTTGTAATGCACCTGCCACTTTTCAACGTTGCATGATGGAAATTTTTCATGATATGGTTGAAAAATTTATTGAGGTTTTTATGGATGATTTCTCTGTTGTTGGTTCCTCCTTTGATGCATGTCTTGGTAATTTGAAAAAGTGTTGAAGAGGTGTGAAGAAAGTAACCGCGTATTAAAATGGGAGAAATGTCACTTCATGGTGAGAGAGGGAATTGTGTTGGAGCACAAGGTGTCTGAAAAAGGTGTGGAGGTGGATCAAGCAAAACTTGAGGTAATCGAAAAACTTTCACCTCCCACGAACTTGAAAGGAGTAAGAAGCTTTCTCGGACATGCGGGTTACTATAGGAGATTTATTAAAAAATTTTCTTTTATTGCTAAACCCCTTACTCATTTGTTGATAAAAGAGGTGCCTTTTAATTTTTCTGCTGAGTGTTTACAGGCTTTTCAGATATTGAAGCAGAAATTGAAACCTGCAGCGGTGATAGTAGCACCTGACTGGAGTCTTCCGTTTGAGTTGATGTGTGATGCCAGTGACATCGCGTTGGGATCCGTGCTTGGGAAAAAAAGGGATAAAGTACTTCACGTGATTTAATATGCTAGTATCACCCTGTGAGCCGCCCAACTAAACTATGCCACAACCGAAAAGGAACTTCTCGTCGTAGTGTTTGCATTGGACAAATTCAGATCATATTTGGTGGGAAGCAAAGTCATTGTCCACACTGATCATTCGGCGTTGAAATACTTGATGAGCAAGAAGAATGCTAAACCCAGGTTAATTCGTTAGGTATTACTTTTACAGGAGTTTGGCTTGGAAATTGTTGGCAGGAAAGGCTCGGAGAATCAAGTAGCGGATCATCTTTCCCGTTTGGAGAATCAAAGAACTGAAACACAAGTGATTCATGATGAATTTCCAGACGAGCAGCTTTTCGAGGTAACGAATCTACCATGGTATGCAGACATAGTTAACTATCTTTCAAGTAAGTTTCTTCCCCCGCATTTGAATTATCAACAGAAAAAGAAATTTTTCTCTGACTTGAAATATTTTTTTGTGGTAGGATCCTTTTCTTTTTAAGATCTGTGCAGATGGTATAATTCGTAGATGTATCCCAGCTGAAGAGGAAAGTTCTATACCCTCACACTGTCACACTAGTCCGACTGGAGGTCACTTCGACGCGGGTCGTACCGCAGCTAAAGTGCTACAGTCGGGATTTTATTGGTCTTCGTTGTTTAAGGATGCTTATGCCTATGTGATTGCTTGTGATGCATGTCAAAGAATTGGAAATATATCTAGAAGACATGAGATGCCCTTGAATGATATATTTGTGTGCAAAGTTTTTGATGTGTGGGGCATTGATTTCATGGGACCGTTTTCCGTGTCTGAGGAGAACAAATATATTTTTGATAGCGGTCGATTATGTGTCCAAATGGGTTAAAGCGCTTGCATGTAGGACAAATGACTCTAGGTCGGTTGTAAAATTTTTGAAAAAATTTATGTTTGCTAGATATGGTAAACCTAGAGCTATAATTAGTGATGGAGGAACCCACTTTTGCATTAATCAATTTGACACACTTTTGCATTAATGTGGTGTCACTCACAAGGTGGAAACACCTTATCATCCCTAAACTAATGGCCAAGTTGAAATTTCAAACAGGGAATTAAAACGCATATTGGAAAAAACGGTAAACTCAAATCGAAAAGAATGGTCCAATAAGCTAGATGACGCGTTATGGGCTTATCGTACTGCTTTTAAAACACCTATAGGGACTTCTCCATTTAGGTTGTTATATGGTAAAACATGTCGTCTTCCTGTCGAACTTGAGCATAAGGCATTATGGGCTACTAAATTTATAAACTTTGAAGTTTCTGCAACAGGTGAGGAGCGTTTGCTGCAATTGTATAAACATGAAGAGCTAAGGTTGGATGTCTATGAGAATTCCAGAACTTACAAAGAAAAAACCAAAAGATGGCATGATCAACGCATCGTTTCACGTGAGTTTGAGGTAGACCAAACTGTTTTATTATATAACTCACGTTTGAAACTTATGCTAGGAAAAACTACGTTCGAGATGGTCAGGACCATTCACTATCAAGCAAGTGTTACCGTATGGCACAGTGGAAATTTATAGTCCTGCATCCGGATCTTTTGAAGTTAATGGGCAGAGGATAAAGATTTATCGAGGTTGTTAATGTGGATCAAACACAGACCACTGTCAACTTGCAAGATCCGACAAATTAAAAGAAAAGTACAGTCGAGCTATAGACTATAAATTTAACGCTGACTGGGAGACAACCCAGTGTTATTTTCTCTTTTTTAGATTATTAAATTTTATTTTGGGTTGTTTTAGTTAATTTTAAGTTAGTTATTTTAATTTTTCGTCATTTTTTCTAAAAGTTTCAAAAATAAAAATCTCGCTCGAGTGGCACTTTCATGCGCACGAGCGAGCATAGTTCTGGTTCTTGGGTAAATTTAATCTCGCTCAAGCGGCCTTCTTGTGCGCTCAAGCGAGCAACTTTTTGGGGATTTTTACAAATTTAATCTCGCTCGAGCGGCACTTTTGTGCGCTCGAGTGAGCGGTTTTCTGATTTTGAATATTTTTTGCCTTGCTCGAGCGGCCCTCTTGTGCGCTCGAGCGAGTGAAAATGTGAGACCTCAGTTCTAAACATCTACTAAACTCGGATTGAACAACAATAAGCATACAAGATCCAAGACTTGAAAGTAAAGCAACAAACACAAATAATTTTTTTTTTTTAAAAGGCCTCGCTCGAGCGGCAAGGCACGCTCGCTCGAGCGAGAAAATTTCTGTCCGACAATCAATAAAAAAAAACTCGCTCGAGCAGAAAGGCACCCTCGCTCGAGCGAGCAACGCTCTGGCTCGCACACTAAAGAACGCTCGCTCGAGCGAGCACCAACTGCCGCTCGAGCGAGACCAGTTCAGTGTCAAAAATAAACCACCATTTTTTTCAACTTTACAAAATGAAACCAATCCATTTTTCATCAAGTATTCATGCCCAAAACAACATTCAAACATACATGGTTCATAATACATATGACAACCACCTGCAATCCACTATACTAGCATATTTGATACGACAAACAACGAGTTCGAAACTAAACATGCTATAAAACATAAACTAGATTGGCATGCTGATTCGACTTCTAAACCGAGTCCCACCTCTACTTCTTGCCCTCGAAGCTAACCATGCCTCTTTTGACTTGTTCCTGCCCCACCTGTTGCCAAGTACACATACAAAACAAAGCAACAGCCGGATAAACCGGTGAGAACGATATTCCCAGTAAAAACAACATAACAAGTAATACAACAATACACATGCTTTCAAGACATCAACGAAATCAATAACAACATAATGAAATGCATGTCTTTAAAACGGGATATCAAAGCTGATAAATGAGGGATTACTGCTGTGCTTTTGGGATCCCGAGGATGAAATCATGTGACGACTCGCCAACTCTCCCAATCGAGGTGGTGCCACATATCTCACTCCTCTAGACTTTGAGCAACCATAATGTGTATGCTAGCACTAGGCGATACGACTACGACCTAGGCCACTCAATCATAGTTCCCAAACGTCCAAACAAAAAGGGCGGTTCTGCTCGCTGAAATCAACGTAGGCTCAAGGTGAATGCATAACAGAAACATAAAACATAAGCCACATAGTCAAAAGCAAAATCAATCAACAAGACACAAGTTCCTCATGCTAGAACAACTGTAGATGCAATATGTGATTTGAAAGGGAAACTCGAGAACCAATTGTCCCGAGTATGCTATCCCGCTACGATGATTGCTTTTACCTTTCAATGCAGTAGATCCAACTCCGGATAAGCTACAACAAAAGATTGTATCAAAGACTATACCAACTAAACAACAACTACGGTTCAAGGAAAATCTCTTTACCGTTCTTCGTCCAATCACTCGACGATCAAAAGCTGTTAACACAAGGCTTGACAACTCCAAACGAATCTGTTCAGATACAAAAATTGATCAACAACGACGATCAATACACAAGCCCAAAACAACAACTCCAACGGTTCAAAACTTCAAAAACTCAAACCGACGGCATAACGGCTAAAACTGAACAAACTGGAAACGCAGACAGCAGTTCAATACCGGTATCAACTCATATCAATGCTAATACAACAACAAAAGCTCAAACCCAACCAATCTAAAAATCCACATTTTCGAAAATGGCTTCCAAAAAATCATAACAAATCCTAACGTCATTCTAATTCAAAACCGACAAATAATAAACGATCAGAACTCTGTCAAGAACAATATACTCGAATCTTGAACGATTCTAACAACATCCAAAAACTAGAATGTAACCGATCGTAGAAAAACTTACAATAAAACGGAGCTCTCGCTGCAGTGATCGCTAATCTGCCTTCAGAAATAAATTCCAACGGCCGGATCGAGTTCGGACTGAAATCTGGAAGCTTGGAAAAGCTTGGAGGCGTCTTCAATGGTGCTTCTCGGTTTGGGGAAGGAAGGGGAAGACTTTTCAATCAATTCTAAGTGTAGATATTATATAAAATCCAATAATTGCGTTTTAGTTCCTGAAATTTCAAAAATTTGCAAAATGGACCCTGATCAAAATCAAGTCAGCTCGTGAACTCTGTAATCTCCGATTAACTCAAATAAACTCATTTAAGATAAAAACGGGGCGTTACAATTCTCCCCCACTAAGAAGAGATTTCGTCCTCGAAATCAACGAGAACCACAACTCATAAGATAGAATAAAGAACTAAAGACAGTAAGAAGAACTCACGTCATCCGAATAACTCCGAAAATCGCTGTCTCATGTCAGATTCTGTCTCCCAAGTCGCTTCCTCGACTCCGTGATGGCTCCACTACACTTTCACTAACGGACTCAACTTGGTTCTGAGTTGTTTCTCCTTCCGATCAAGGATCTGAATCAGTCGCTCAAAGTAGCTCAGAGTCTCGTCTAACTCGGCTTCGTCAAGCTGAAGGATATGAGAAGGATCTGGATGATACTTTCGCAGCATAGAGACGTGAAAAACGTCGTGAATACCAGATAAATACGGAAGAAGTGCAAGTCTGTAGGCAAGATCGCCTATCTTCTCGAGAATCTCGTACGGCCCGATGAATCTCGGAGATAACTTCCCTCTCTTACCGAATCTGACAGTGCCTCTGAAAGGAGAAATCTTAAGGAAAACACGGTCTCCCTGCTCGAAACTCAGAGGTCTACGTCTGACATTCGCATACTTTGCCTGTCTATCTTGAGCTGACTTCATTCTGGTCTGAATGATCTTAACTTGCTCTGCCATATCTCTAAGCATATCCGGTCCCAAATCAAGTGACTCAGAAAAATCATCCCAAAACAACGGAGATCGGCATTTCTTACCGTACAATGCCTCAAAAGGCGCCATACCGATACTCTCTTGGAAGCTGTTGTTGTAAGAAAACTCAACAAGAGGCAAAGAATCTTGCCAACTAGTGCCAAAGTCTAGCACTACTGCTCGCAGCATATCCTCTAACGTCTGGATAGTCCGCTCTGACTGTCCATCTGTCTGAGGATGATAAGTTGTACTCAGATGCAATCGAGTACCCAGTGCCTCCTGAAGACTATGCCAAAAGTGCGAAGTGAATCTAGGGTCTGTATCTGAAACGATCGACTTCGGCACACCATGCAATCTCACAACATTGCTAACATACAACTCAGCCATCTGATCATGACGATACGTCATTTTGTACGGAATAAAACACGCAGACTTCGTCAATCGGTCGATCACTACCCAAATAGCATCGCATCCTCGCACGGATTGTGGTAGCTTCGTGACGAAATCCATAGAAATGTGATCTCATTTCCATTCAGGAACAGATAGACTGTGCAATAGACCACCTGGTCGCTTCCGTTCTGCTTTTACTTGCTGACAATTCAAACACCAAGATACAAAACTCGCTACGTCGCTCTTCATTCTCTTCCACCAGAACTGGTTCTTCAGATCGTTGTACATCTTACGACCTCAAGGATGAATACTAAACCGACTGCAATGAGCCTCTCGGAGAATACGCTATCTCAACTCCAAAATATCAGGCACAACAATACGGTTATTCACAAACAAAACACCATCTCTAACCTGGAATTCAGACTGATGTCCCGATCTGACTTTCTCTACTGAAATCTGAATGCTCGACTCAGACTTCTGTGCTTCTCTGATCGCAACAAACAACTCCGGCTCGGCTTGAATAGCAAACACTCTGATAGTCTCCCTATCTGTTTCAAACTCTAAACCAGAAGTGCAACAATCATCGATCAACTGAGAAACACCAATAGTAGAAAGAGATAAAGAACATAGCTTTCGGCTCAAGGCATCTGCAACTGCAACTGCATTAGACTTCCCCGGATAGTACTTGATTTCGCAGTTGAAATCCTTCAACAGATCTAACCATCTTCTCTGTCTCATATTCAGTTCTGCCTGAGAAAACAAGTACTTAAGGCTCTTATGATCAGAAAAGATCTTGAAAGACTCACCATAAAGATAGTGACGCCAGATCTTCAGAGCAAATACAATCGCAGCTAGTTCCAGATCATGAACCGGATAACGAGTCTCGTGCGGTTTCAGTTGCCTCGATGCATACGCTATCACATGCTTATGCTGCATAAGAACGCAACCCAAGCCTCGGTTAGAAGCATCACAATAGACTGTGAAACCTCCAGTACCCTTCGGAATAGAAAGAATCGGAGCACTAGTCAGTCTCCTCTTCAGATCAACAAAGCTAGACTCACAATCTGAAGTCCAGACAAAAGGCGCATTCTTCTGAGTCAGCTAGGTAATTGGCTTGGCAATAGACGAAAAACCCTCGATGAATCTGCGATAATAACCAGCTAAACCCATGAAGATTCGGATCTCAGGTACTGATGTTGGTCTAGGCCAATTCATAACCGCTTCGATCTTGCTGGGATCGACAGAAATCCCATCTCTTGAAATAATATGACCGAGAAAGACAACTCGATCCAACCAGAATTCACACTTAGACAACCTGGCAAACAACTGCTCATCTCGCAAAATCTGCAATACGGTCCTCAAGTGCTCTGCATGGTCAGTTCGGTTCTTCGAGTAGATAAGAATATCATTGATAAAGATAATGACGAACTCATCTAAATAACGCTGAAAGATACGGTTCATCAAACCCATAAAAATCGCGGGAGCATTAGTCAAACCAAACGGCATGACTATAAACTCAAAATGACCATACCTTGTTCTGAATGCGGTCTTAGGAACATCTTCCTCTCGCACTCTCAGCTGGTGATAACCTGACCTCAGATCAATCTTAGAATATACAGAAGAACCCTGCAGCTGATCAAAAAGGTCATCTATTCTGGGTAAAGGATACTTGTTCTTAACTGTAGCCTGATTCAGTTGACGGTAGTCAATACAGAGCCGCATAGAAACATCATTCTTCCGCACAAATAAAACAGGAGCACCCCAAGGCGATACACTAGGTCTGATGTATCCCTTGGCAATCAAATCCTCAAGTTGTTCCTTCAACTCTCTCAGTTCAATAAGTGCCATACGATAAGGAGCTTTTGAAATAGGTTGAGTTCCTAGCACTAAGTCAATACTGAATTCGACTTCTCGAATAGGTGACAATCCAGGAACATCTTCCGGGAACACATCAGCAAAATCTCTAACCACTGGTAAATCTACCAAAGCTGGGCTAGATTTCAGTACATCAACTGCATACACCAAAAATCCTTCTGCACCTCTCTGTAACAAACGACTCATAGATAACACTGAAATCAAAGGAATTCTAGATCGAGAACCCTTACCAAAGAATTTTCACTCGTCTGCCATTTCAGGTCTGAACCTGACAACTTTCAGAAAACAATCGACGGTTGCTCTGTACTTGGTTAAAGCATCTATACCGACAATGCAATAAAAATCTGACAGTCCAAGCACAATACAGTCGAATTCTAACAGATTCCCTTCAAAACAGAGTTCACAGTTCCTGACTAATCTGACAGAAACAATTCCTCCACCCAAAGGTGAAGTAACAGCTACTACAGTAGGTAACAACTCAGTAGGCAAAGCATGCAATAACACAAATTTCTCAGAGATAAAGGAATGGGAAGCACCTGTATCTATCAAGACATGAGCAAAATAACCAAAAATTGAACAGTTACCTGCTATAACATCTTCTGGTGCTGCCTGAGTCTGATCCTCTATCAGTGCAAAGACTCGTGCCTGCTGTCTCGGAGGCTGGTTCGCACTAGAGTTACCTCCATGTCTGTTCTGCTGCTGAGGCTGGAAAGAGTGAACTGCAGAAGACTGCCTCTCAGGCTGAGCTGCAGGTCGAGATGAACTCCCACTCTGAGCTCGATCTCTGTTACGCTGAGGGCACACCTTAGAGAAGTGTCCCGGTTGCTGACAGGTGTTACAGTTCCCAAAGACTCCCACACACTGATCTGGTGAGTGTCTACCTCCACACTTGCTGCAATACAAGGATGATGATCCAGAACTCTGTCCTGAACCGAACTGTTTGGAACCACTGGAACTAGAAGAACTGTTCCCCTTCCTCTTGAACTGTTTACCTCTTGCTTTATACTAATCCTTTATGTTTCCCCCACTGCTTCCACCTTCATATCTCTGCTGCTGGTTCTGATGCTGAGGTGGTGGATTCTGATACTGAGATGGTTGATTCTGATACTGCCTCTGCTGCTGAGGTGCTACCTAATTACCTCTTTGCCTCCACAAGCCTGCTTCTGCTCCCTTTGCGTGATTCATGGCATCCGCAAAGTTTTTAGGCCTGTTGGTGTTTACCAACGTGAAGACGTCGGGGTTCAAACCATTGATGAACTGATCGGCCTTTGCTTCGTCATCTCCGGCAATTAGCGGTGCAAAACGCAACAGAATATCAAACTTAGCCATGTATTCTTCAATGTTCAGATTCCCTTGCCTCAGATTGGCAAACTCTGCTCCCTTATCTTTGCGATACGAGATAGGGAAAAACCGCTTATAAAACTCAGATTTAAAAAGAGTCCAAATAACTTCCGTACCTCTACTCTCCATTGCTTTCTTCGTCATGATCCACCAGCTCTTAGCAACCCCACGAAGCTGATGAATAACTAACCTGATTCGGCGGTCATCAGTGTAGTCAATGGAATCGAACAACTGATCAATATCATCCAACCAACTCTCGCAGTCAACTGGATTTTCTGAACCCATCAACAACGGCGGATTGAACGACTGAAACCTCTTCAGCAAGGTTTCCATAGGCGTCGCTGTATCATCCATCTCAACCATTTCAGTACTAGCTTGCTCAGTTGTAGGAATAACTGGCGGTGTGTTTCTGTTTATCACTCGACGAGGACCCATCTGATAATCAAAGGTTAGGACACGAGATATCTCAATCGCTACAATCAGTGCCCTTACAACCGCTTGGAAAACCGAATACCCGTCGATAACAGAAACAATTATATCTCAAGTAGATCATGCTTTATAAATTAAATCACAAAACCATGTAATTCAATAACTCTCAACAATAAAGCATGCTCGCATGGAATTAAGTATACAGTTAAATAATTCAAACACATGCGAGGAGCCAATACACGCAGATTCGATCTACCCCGCTCACTCTAGTTCAACCAAGAATCTTAACTCTCTGATACCACATAATGTGAGACCTCAGTTCTAAACATCAACTAAACTCGGATTGAACAACAATAAGCATACAAAATCCAAGACTTGAAAGTAAAGAAACAAACACAAATAATTTTTTTTGTTTTTAAAAGGCCTCGCTCGAGCGGCAAGGCACGCTCGCTCGAGCGAGAAAATTTCTGTCCGACAATCAATAAAAAAAACTCGCTCGAGCGGAAAGGCACCCTCGCTCGAGCGAGCAACGCTCTGGCTCGCACACTAAAGAAAGCTCGCTCGAGCGAGCACCAACTGCCGCTCGAGCGAGACCAGTTCTGTGTCAAAAATAAACCAGCATTTTTTTCAACTTTACAAAATGAAAACAGCCCATTTTTATCAAGTATTCATGCCCAAAACAACATTCAAACATACATGGTTCATAATACATATGACAACCACCTGCAATCCACGATACTAGCATATTTGATACGACAAAACAACGAGTTCGAAACTAAACATGCTATGAAACATAAACTAGATTGTCATGCTGATTCGACTTCTAAACCGAGTCCCACTTCTACTTCTTGCCCTCGAAGCTAACCATGTCTCTTTTGACTTGTTCCTGCCCCACCTGTTGCCAAGTACACATACAAAACAAAGCAACAGCCGGATAAATCGGTGAGAACGATATTCCCAGTAAAAACAACATAACAAGTAATACAACAGTACACATGATTTCAAGACAACAACGAAATCAATAACAACATAATGAAATGCATGTCTTTAAAACGGGATATCAAAGCTGATAAACGAGGGATTACTGCTGTGCTTTTGGGATCCCGAGGATGAGATCATGTGACGACTCACCGACTCTCCCAATCGAGGTGGTGCCACATATCTCACTCCTCTAGACTTTGAGAAACCATAATGAGTATGCTAGCACTAGGCAATACGACTACGACCTAGGCCACTCAATCATAGTTCCCAAACGTCCAAACAAAAAGGGCGGTTCTGCCCGCTGAAATCAATGTAGGCTCAAGATGAATGCATAATAGAAACATAAAACATAAGCTACATAGTCAAAATCAAAATCAATCAACAAGACACTAGTTCCTCATGCTAGAACAAGTGTAGATGCAATATGTGATTTGAAAGGGAAACTCGAGAACCAACTGTCCCGAGTATGCTATCCCGCTACGATGACTGCTTTTACCTTTCAATGCAGTAGATCCAACTCCGGATAAGCTACAACAAAAGATTGTATCAAAGACTATACCAACTAAACAACAACTACGGTTCAAGGAAAATCTCTTTACCGTTCTTTGTCCAATCACTTGACGATCAAAGCTGTTAACACCAGGCTTGACAACTCCAAACGAATCTGTTCAGATACAAAAATTGATCAACAATGACGATCAATACAAAAGCCCAAAACAACAACTCCAACGGTTCAAAACTTCAAAAACTCAAACCGGCGGCATAACGGCTAAAACTGAACAAACCGGAAATGCAGACAGCAGTTCAATACCGGTATCAACTCATATCAATGCTAATACAACAACAAAAGCTCAAACCCAACCAATCTAAAAATCCACATTTTTGAAAATGGCTTCCAAAAAAATCATAACAAATCCGAACGTCGTTCTAATTCAAAACCGACAGATAATAAACGATCAGAACTCTGTCAAGAACAACATACTCGAATCTCGAACGATTCTAACAACATCCAAAAACTAGAATGTAACCGATCGTAGAAAAACTTATGATAAAACAGAGCTCTCGCTGCAGTGATCGCTAATCTGCGTTCAGAAATAAATTCCAACGGCCGGATCGAGCTCGGACTGAAATCTGGAAGCTTGGAAAAGCTTGGAGGTGTCTTCAATGGTGCTTCTCGGTTTGGGGAAGGAAGGGGAAGACTTTTCAATCAATTCTAAGTGTAGATATTATATAAAATCCAATAATTGCATTTTAGTCCCTGAAATTTCCAAAATTTGCAAAATGGTCCCTGATCAAAATCAAGTCGGCTCGTGAACTCTGTAATCTCCGATTAACTCAAATAAACTCATTTAAGATAAAAACGGGACGTTACAGAAAACCTGCGAGTTATATCGGGAATTTTCTTTATTTCTCCTCAATTATTTTCTTCCATATATCTCGAACCCTAACCTCCCAAATCTCCGAAATTGCAGGCTCCACTCTCGCCACTATTATCTCAGCCGTTTTCTCATGCCGTTTCTCCTTTGTTTCTTCCTCTCACTCTCTGCCACCTATACATAGAAACCATCCGCCGCCTTGCTGATCTTTCTTGCCGGAAGTTAATTATCAATTTTATATGGCACCAAAACGAGCACGGCTTATCGGTGACTCCTCTTCTCAGCGTGCCCCAACCGCTTCTTCTTCGTCGGGACTCACCGGAAAATTTTTAAACACTGCGGCCAAAGAAAGGTACGATCACGCAAAGCTCCATCCCACTCCTATTCCTAAAAGAGGCGTAGAATTAACATTTAGAGATAGTGGGGTGGCCATTGATATTGGGCATACGAATTGGGATAATTTTTGTAAAAAACCGAAGGCTGTCGTTGTTCCGTTAGTTAGAGAATTCTATGCTAATGCCGCCAAATGTGAGGATGGAAAAGCATACGTGCGGGGAAATATTGTGTATTTTGATGAAAATTCTATCAATGATTTGCTTCAATCGAAAATTGATGATACATTATATCAGAGTTTGAAAATAGACCCCGATTAAAATGAAATTCTTGAGCAGCTGTGTTATGAAGGGGCATCGTGGCATGAACCGTACTCGTATATGCATTTATCGGAGCGATTTATTTTGGCAGAGCCGTCGACTTGATTTGCGTTTACTTCGAAGAGGTTGATGCCTATATCTCATACAAGCGACGTGAACATGGCAAACGCTCTTCTCCTGTACGCATTGGATTTTGGGTGGCCGATCAATGTTGGCCGGGTTATTCATAGTGAAATCAGGCGATCTATTTATACTCTTTTTGTGACCCTCTTCTTCCCCACCATCAAATCGGAGCTTTGTATTCAAGCGGGAGTTCAAGTGCGAGCGGATGAAGAATGGTTGCAGCCAAGACAACCAGTTGATAGAGCCCTTGTTCAGAAGAAGCAAGAGCAGAGAGCGAAAGATTTTCCGCAGGGAGGACAAGCTAGCTCGAGTGCTGCCGATGCCCCCACGTTAACGTCAACCCCATCGTAGGCCACTTCTTGAGGCGGTGCAGGAGCTCACGACCTTTGATCATTATCAGAATGATTTTATGGCCTCTATCACCGCCAATTTCCAAGCTATGGATGCTCTTCTCCAAGGGCTCACCACTCACTTTGGTATCAACACATCCTCCTTTCCAGCGGCGACTCCATTTCCACCACCGTTTCAATTCCAGTATGCTGCCCCTGTCCCCTTCTTTCAAGTTCTACCATTCCAGTTTTCATATGCGGGCCAAGAGCCTAACTTCCAACAACCACCACCCGAGCATGAAGAGGATCCCGATGCACCCGCCCATCTCTAAACCAGGTGAGTTCTACTTTTGTTTTGCATTTTGTTTGCATAAGTTATTTGTCCATTGTTGTTTATATGTATGTTTCTAGAGAATTGAGGGCAATGCTTTAGATAATTATAGGGGGTGTTGCTAAGTTCTGTTTCGTTGATCATTGTGTCTTGCATCCATATGGTTTTGTTTAGTGCATACAGTTCGTATTCATATCATGTCATTGTGTTTAGTGTTTAATTCGTGTGCATAAGTAGGATGATGAATGTTGGCCTATGATGATAGAGTTGTTAAAATAGTTTTTGTGAAATTTTTTTCTTTTGATTGGAAATGAGAAACTGTTGGTTGAACCGTAAATAATTTTTAGCACGCATGTTAGACTGGTGTAATGTAGCGAAGTAATTGATGAAGTCGTGTTTGCTTGCCCATTACACGACAATATGTGTTTGTTGATCATGATAGTGTCTCTTGAGTTTCGATGATTTTATAACATTGCATGTATGATCTTGGGCGCACCTAGAAAATAATTTTTTTGTGAAATATAATAAGTTAACTCCATCCGGGTTACGAGCAAGGGATTTAAATCCTAATCCCTTATTCTTGACTAAGTATACGAATTACATGGGGTTAAAAATTTTAAAATTTTAAAATAACAATTCCATTCGGGCTTGGAAAATGATTGAAATCCTAATAATTCTTCCATAGCTATGTTTGCGGGCTTAATGGGATTGTAGCTCCATCCGGGATATAGACGAGAGGATTGAAATTCGAATCAAATCTTAGTTATAGCTAAGTCTGCGGGAAATTATTGGGGCTTAAGGAAATCGGGTGCAAAATCCGGTGGTGCGTAATTTATCTCAAGAGAGTCCATGTTTTTGTTTGGGATTATTGGGATGAAAGAGTGCTGGAGTGTGACACTTGCGCTAATTCTTCATAGTTCGCTAAGCAGTCGTAGGACAGATTCTTTTGAAGTTGCATGAAATGGAATAACATGACACACACACACGTTTACGTTAAACTGACATTGTATTGTGGAAAATCATAAGCAAATGTGTGGTTTTTTGTTGTTGATGTTGAGACTTATCTGAGGCTATTTAATACATGATTCATTATTACTTATGTGGTTGTTTGCATATTGTTTTTGCATGTCTTGCTCGAGGGCGAGCAAAACTTAAGTATGGGAGAGTTGATAAGTGTGTTTTATATGCATATTTTTGTGATGTTTCATGATTGTTTTTCATGCATTCATGTGTTATTGTTGTTGTTTTTGTTTAGTTTAAGCATACTTCATGCATTTTTCTGCATAATACTTCTCCTGGTTTATTTTGTAGGCAAAATTCAAGAAACTCGAAGATTTGGACAGTTTTGTTCTCGCTCGAGCGCGTGTTGTGCTCACTCGCTCGAGCGAGGTATGTTGAAGAGGAACATCCAGAGTTATGCTCGCTCGAGCGCAAATTGAGCCCGCTCGAGCGAGGGAAGTGAAAATCGCGAGGCAGAGAGTTGCTCGCTCGAGCGCGAGTTTCCTCCGCTCGAGCGAGAAAGACGGACAAAATTTTTTATTATGGAAACTCTTGCTTGGATTGGAGATTATCTTTTAGAGATATTTGGGAACTTAAATACCGAATTTTCCATAAAATTAAGGGATACAAGGAATTTGAAGAGGCAAGAGGCGGCTACGACTTCGTCTGCATATTCTGTTCTTCTTTTTTTCTTTATTTTTGATTTTTAGTTGATGTTTTGGATTGAAATTCTTGATTTTGCACTATGTTAGATCTTGAGTAGTTCTTTGTTTTCGATCAAGGCCGCATGATTGGGCCGAACAAATTCATGTAGAAACGTGGATGTTTATTTGGGATTTTTCAGATTTGATTTTAGTTTATGATTCTTAGATTTATGTTTATCTTATGAATAGCCTGATCAAATATTTGTTTGCCTGTTAATCGGTTCTAAATTGACAGAGAAGGAATTGATTTTGATCACTTTAACAATCAACACGAGGTAAAATTGACTAAAATTAGTATTCGATTTCATCGTGCGGTTTTAGGTGAAAACTGAATTTTCACAAATATTTAATGAATTCAAATTTGATTAGAATTATGAAAATTTAATCCGTCAATATTTGATTAGGTTTGATTGTTCTAGAAATAGACCTTTAAACAATTTAGGAAAATTCCCGTAATCTAAGATTAAATCTAAATCCCGAATCAACTACTTGTTACATGATTTGTTTGGTACCTACGTATGTCTTTGATCGGGCTTTTCTCATATTTGAATTTAATCCAATTTTCTTGCTGTGTTTTAGTTAATTTAATTTTATTTGCAATTTTATTTATTAGTTTAAAATCTGAAATTGCTCTTATTCCCTAGTATAGATTAAGTAGGAATAAATATATTTTGGTACTTGCAAAATAACAGTCCATGTGGGTTCGACATCTGATTTTTATTCACTATCTATAACTTGACCTGGTACGCTTGCCAGTAGATTCATATCACACCGATTTAAGCGGTCAGTACCCAAGAAATCCAAAAAGGTCATCGACTTGGGAACCCTATAAATACCTCCAGCAAAAGTATTAAAAGAGAGTTCACTTTTCATCTAAAAAATAAATACTCTATGCATTTGTCCATTCTCTTTCCTGTTTGAGCCTATTACTGAATTGAGCGTCAAAGTGGTCACGTCGGAAAATCTTCCGGCGTCCCGCTATCCTCTCTTGTCGAGTGTGTGTAGATTCTAACCAGGCAAGATTTTGAAAATCCGGCTATCCCAGCTCGGATAAAGGAGGATCGGGAAAAATTGCCCACCAATACCTATCCAATTTTCTCGGGTGATATCATATGTGTATGAGTTTTGTTCTTATTTACCAGAGTGCTAATATGATATTGGACAAATTCAATAATATTCTACCATATATCATCAATTTTCAAGTATTATACATCAGCAACACTTTACAATACCACATCAACACTACGACAGAAAAGGAAAAAAATAAAAATTGATAGAGTATGACCGAACTTTGATTACTTGTATGCGAAGATGAAAGTATTAGCAAATATTCTTGTCAATATTTTTCATATTTGTATTTATCTTATTTTCTTATCTTCTGAACTTTTCTTTGAATATCGCAATTCTAGTTAGGGATTTATTTGTGTATATTTAATATTTCATAGGAGCTTTTTTGTATCTATATATATTGATTGTTCATATCAATAAAATATCAAGTTCCATAAACTCTACATGGTATCAGATTCCCCTCGGCTAACTCCAGAACCCTAATCACCCACTTGCCGCCTACCAGCCTCCAACGCCGCCACCATCAACCGCATGCCCAAATCCAATCTATCCATGTTCTCCTCCTATGAGAGATTATTCGATCACTGTCCAAATCTTTGAAAATTTCGTGTCTTTGGGTGCTTGTGTTATCCCTGGTTACGCCCATATAACCAACACAAGTTAGAGCCCAAATCCCGTCCCTGTATTTTCCTTGGTTACTCCCTCACTCAAAGTGCATACTTGTGCTTTGATCCCGTGTCCTCTAAAACACTTGTCTCGCGTCATGTCCACTTTGAAGAATCTGAGTTTCCATTCTCTCAACTCTGCACCTCCTCGCCTCCAAGTGAACCCGTTGCTCCCCCATCACCTTTTCTATCGATCTCCTCCACACTGTCTCCTCCGGCGTCCATCGTAATACTGCCTACAGCCCTGCCCCCTCGCCAAGATCCTCCACCGATGCTAATATCCCAGCCAACCACCACCATCGACCATTCAATCCCTGCCCCACATCCCATGCTCACTCGATCCCGAAACCACATTCACAAACCCAATCCCAAATATTCCCTTGTCACCACAACTGGATCCTCTGAACTTGCACACACATGTGTCTCTCTAGCTCTCAAGGATCCAAGATGGCGCTCTGCCATGTCCCTTGAATTTGATGCTCTACTTCGAAATGGCACCTGGGATCTTGTTTCATCTCACCCTACTCAGAATCTTGTTGGCTGGAAATGGGTATTTCGTATTAAACGCAATCCTGATGGGTCTATTGATCGCTTTAAAGCCCGTCTTGTTGCTAAAGGGTTCCACCAACGCCCGGGCCTCGACTATAGTGATACCTTCAGCCCTGTTGTCAAGCCTACCACTGTTCGTCTAATCCTAAGTCTTGCGGTGCACCATGGCTGGTCCTTGCGTCAACTTGACGTTAATAATGCCTTTCTCCAAGGCTCCTTAGATGAGGAATTGTTCATGGCTCAACCACCTGGATTCTGTGACAGCAACTTTCCCACTCATGTTTGTAAGCTACGGAAGGCTATATATGGGCTTAAACAGGCGCCCCGTGCCTGGTATCATGCGCTGCGAACTTTCCTGTTGGGTCTTGGCTTCTCCAATTCTCTCTTTGATGCATCGCTATTCATTCTCAGTCGCTCATCTGACACTGTTTATCTCTTGGTATATGTTGATGATTTAATTGTTACAGGTAGCTCTACTTCTCTTATCACTGAAGTCATCACCAGTCTGGCTGCACAGTTCTCTCTCAAGGACTTGGGTGTATTATCATACTTCTTGGGGGTTGAGGTCAGTCCTAAAGCTGGCGGTCTCATTCTTTCTCAACGAAATTATATTGCTGATATTCTCGCCTGCTTTAACATTCAGTCTACCAAACCTATCAAAATGCCTTTGGCTACTGGCACCCCCTTATCTCTTAATGATGGTGCTCCCTATACTGATGCATATTGCTATCGCCAGACTGTGGGTGGTCTCCAGTACATTCTCTTCACACGTCCTGATGTGGCATTTGTTGTTAATCGTCTATCACAATTTATGCATTCTCCCTCTGAACACCATTGGGGTGCTGTCAAGCGCCTCTTGCGCTATCTAAATGGGACACTCAATTTTGGTCTTCATCTTCGCAAAGATCTTGATTTTACTCTCCATGGTTTCACTAATGCTGACTGGGCTGGCAATCCTGTTGATCGTTGTTCTACTGTCGCCTATGTTATTTTTTTGGGCCCTAATCCGATTTTTTGGAGCTCTAAAAAGCAGCGGTCTGTTGCTCGCTCCTCTACTGAAGCTGAGTATCGTGCCATTGCATCTGGGGCTGCCGAAATCGTGTGGATCACTTCTCTACTTCGTGAGCTTGTCGTCTCTCTCACCTCCGTTCCTGTCCTGTACAGTGATAACATTGGGGCTACTTACTTATGTGCTAATCCAGTCTTTCACTCTTGTATGAAACACATTGCACTGGACTACCACTTCGTTCGTGAATTAATTCAAGGCTCGCAATTGCGCATCTCTCATGTTTCATCTCACGATCAGCTCGCGGATGGGCTCACCAAACCATTATCCTCCACTCGCCTGCATGACTTGGCTTTCAAGATTGGTGTATTCCATGAATCACCATCTTGAGGGGGCCTATTAGCAAATATTCTTGTCAATATTTGTCATATTTGTATTTATCTTATTTCCTTATCTTCTGAACTTTTCTTTGAATATCGCAATTATAGTTAGGGATTTATTTTGTGTATATTCATATTTCATATGAGCTTCTTTGTATCTATATATATTGATTGTTCATCTTACTATATTATTAAAGTAGATACCCTCTATTTAACAAACTTTCAATTAATTGGTGAAGCTTGATTTGAAATTACTATTATCTCCTAACATAATTTTCAATAAAACCAAAATTATTGGGCAAAATAGTCATTTTATACGGTTTCCTATTTTCTAGTCATTAAAAGCTCACTTTATGCCCTTTGATATTATTTTATTTACAAAAATGACACTCACTTTATAAGATATATATATTGTGAATATTTGTTTAGGAAAACGTTATATTTTTATTATTTTTTAATTTTATAATTTATTATTTATTTTCTTTGTTAAAAAACGAAATGTTGCAGCGAAATACTAGTATCAATAAAATACCAAGTTCCATAAACTCTACAAAAAGAGCCCAAATATAGGATGATGTTTGCATCTGTTCCACTTGAAAACGTGGGATTTTGATTTATATTAGTTGTGAACGAGACATTGTGCTATGGATAATATGTGGGAACCAAGTATCGCAAAAACTCAAAATTTCTAAAACTATATGATTAGAATTTTTATACTTCAACAAGTGTGATAAGATAACTATATTATTATTATTGGAAAATAGTTTTGTCCTCTAATTTGTTCAGTTTTGAGTTTTGGTCTACTAAATTTTCAAAGTTTGGTTTTGATACACTAACTGTTAATTTTCAGTTATTTTGATCACATTGTTGATGTGACGTTGTAAAATAATGGCGTGGTTTTGGAAACTGGTGACTTGTCAAGTTGCCACCTCAGAAATTTGACGAAAATGGATTAAAAGTTAGCGTACCAAAATAAACTTAAAAACTTTAATAGATCAAAAACCAAAAAATGAACAATTTATTGATCAAAAAAATAATTTTTCTTTTTTTTTTTGTGATGTGAAAACCCGCGGCCGCTACCTTCGGTGCGCACTGGGTAAATCCCCGGAATAACGCAATAGCCTGCAAACTACGTTAGCCAGGTAAACCACACTAGACAAGCCCCGTGTGACATGCAAGTCCAAAAAGGTGTTGGTAGATCGACTCGATCTATACCTACAATGAAAAACAAAACTTTTGACATAAAAATGAAAAATATATTTCACAATATATTTGACTAATACTAATTTTCACTCAAATCAACATGTATTACACAATATTTTCATAACATAAGTAAAGAAAACGATATTTTACAATGAAAAATAATATTATGATATAAAAGAATAATACTTTCCATGAGTCGTATCGAATCAATCTCACAAAGTTGGTCTCTCCAATCGTCTCAATTTTTTATTTTTTATTTTTTATTTTTTATTTTGTATATGATTAAATTGAATATAATTTCCTTTCAAAAAAAAAAATTGAATATAATTTAGCACAATTTGCGCCTAGGTTGTCGCCAACAAAATTATTGAAATTGATTACCTTTTGGAATCGTTGACCCTTGGATTTCCTTTCTCGTGCAATATATTCGGACAGCCTCCTGGCCTACAATTTCACAAAGAAAATAATATATGGTTCCAAAAAATGTGGATAGTTTATCACATACTATTATATTTGATTTTTATAAACATATAGAATGGAAAAAATAAAATAATAAAACATAAATTTCTTAAATGTCCAAAGTGAATATAGGATTTTTTTTTAGTTGTAGCCCTGGTCAATTTGATTATATATTTTTTT
The DNA here is from genome assembly GCF_033568475.1 of Henckelia pumila. Classification (NCBI taxonomy): domain Eukaryota; kingdom Viridiplantae; phylum Streptophyta; class Magnoliopsida; order Lamiales; family Gesneriaceae; genus Henckelia; species Henckelia pumila. The sequence continues at coordinate 188,927,741 of NC_133121.1, read as the reverse complement.
TAAAGAAGGATCTCCGTACGGCTCTATTTTCTGAATAAAATAAAATAGATTTTAATAATTTTAATATAATTTTAAGGGAAAAAATAGAAATACGGTCCTATTTGTATTTTGAACTAAATGGAGTTTAGTGATCTAAGTAGTCAATATATCTCTTCCGTGCTTTTAAACATTTTTCTCATATAATATAGCCATTGTAGTACAAAAGCTCGTTGTTTTACTAAAATATATAATTAAAAGTAATGCTACATGTACACAGAGTATAACACATTATACTTAAAATTACATGATTATCCTATATGAAAGAAATCTTATTCCTTGAAATTTCGGCCCTTGTATTAATTGGTATTATTAGATTTTGCTTCCTAGACAAGATAATATATTTGATAAATATTAAGTGTATATTTTAGAATATGTAAAAGATATATTTGTCAAAGTTTAAATCGGATCTTGATAAGGTGATTAATTGATATAATATTATTTGATATTATCAAGATTTGATTTACAAAGATTTGATAGAGTTTATTTCCTACTAAAAGATTTTTGCTTATTCTTGTAGGAGTCTATCTAAGGAAAACTTCAAGATTTGAACCCTTATCTATATAAGGGGTTTTCACGCACAAGTTTTATAAGGACTTCAGACGATAATATACTGTGTATACTTTGAAGAATTCTGTTGAAGAATTTGAAGAACTCTGAAGCAAGGTTTGCAACCATCGTTGTTGCATGTCCCCGTGTTGCCGTTCGTGTTGAAGACATCAGAGACAACACTGTGGAAACTGTGTTGTTGAAGATCTTTTCTGTCTCTTCAATTTAGGCTACGGGAGTTGCATCCAATTTTTTTTATGCTCTGTTGTATTTTAGGATGCAAGTTTGATTTCTCAACTTGTTGAGAAATTTAGGATTTAACGACTTTTCGTAAAATTACTAGGATTGCTTTGTAAGACTGTTCTTACTTTTACTAGTAATATTTAGCCCTAAGGCACCCGCACGAGTTTTTATACTCGTGCAAAATTATTTACTTGTGTTTTATTTACGCTTTAAATTTTCGTTGCACTATGTTGTCTGTGGTGTTACAACACAAAGAACAACACTGCCTATTTTACATAACCAATCATGTACACCGTTTCTTTCACTATATGTATTTTTTTTAAAAAAATTCAAATAAAGTACAAAGATAATCATGTAATTTTAAGTGTATTGTATAACTCATCGTGTAATACTCCGTATACATATTTAATTTTTTTTGTATCTTAAAAAACAAAATTTATGTTTCCGTTGTTGATTTTTGTGCCAGAGACAATTATTGCTTCATGTCGCAACAATCTATATGATCTCAATTTTTGTGGAATGTAATCGAATGTCTGACCTTGATCAATTTTATATCAATTGTAGGTAGTCGCGTACCCAAGATTTTCAATCAGGAGGGATGAATTCAATAAATTAAAAAATTTATTAAAACACAAAGTATATAATAAAAAGTCATATATTCTTTCAATAAAAAAAGTCATATAGTAACTTTATATGTTTTTACAGTAACACACTCCGAAATTTCATAGTTTGAAAATTCTGAATAATAGTTTCAATCTCAATTGTATCAAACAAAATATGGTATCAAACCATCATCTAACACATCACCTTTTAACCGATTACGAAGTGATATTTTGATTATTTTTATTGTTGAAAACTCTCTTTCTACGGTAGCAGCTACAACAAATAATAACATTGTTAACTTTATTGGATTATTAAGTATATATTATGTATATAGTACTAAAAAATTTATAATTTCAGGGGGCAGTCGCACCCTTTCGACACCATGTAGCTCCGCCACTGATTGTAGGATCAAAAGTTTGTCATTATATCAAAATTTATAGCTACTGATAACGGTGTATTTAAAATATCAATTATAGATGAAACACCACGTTTTGGTTGTTGTTCCAAGCAGAGACAATTATTACACCAAAAAACTAACATGATGTAAGATTTTACTAACACAACGCCAAATATGTTTGATACTATTGACATATCTCCTGTCACGTCAATAGTCTTGTTGAAAAATATTAAAAGTGTAAAAGCAGTAGTTCAAGTATTGCAATAACACAATAAACCTATACATGACTAATTATACGACTAAAATTTAATTTAGGTCAATCTGAAAAATGAAAACCGATGTTCTTTCTTTCCAGTTTATCATAATTTTATAATTTTATTACATCGACAGGGAAACTTTAACAAATTATTGACTTTAATTCGGTTCCATATTTTCCAACGGAAATTTGTACGTAATAAAAACTACGTACAAAAGGTTCTTCCTTTAAAAGGGCTTATTAATTGCCAAACTACTACGTAGATCCAAACACAAAACACAGAATGAAAACTTTATTACGTCCATTTGTCCAGCTCCTCTCCACCGCCGTGTTCTTCCACCTCCTCCATGTCTCCTCCGCCTCCGCCTCTCCCACAAGCTACATCCGTTCGAGCTGCGACACCAGTACTCTCTACCCCGATCTCTGCTACTTCTCCCTAGTACGCTACGCCAACGCCGTGCAACAAGACCCGGCTCGGCTCGCTCGTGCAGCCATCGGCGTCAGCCTCTTCAAAGCCAAGCGCGTGGCCTCCTACATCTCCAACCTCACCAGCCTCGGCGACTACGGACCCGACCCCCGCGCAGCCGCGGCTCTGCATGACTGCTTCAGCGTCTTCGGAGACGCGGTGGACCAGATACGCGGCTCGCTGAAGCAGATGCGCCGGCTGAGGGGAGCCCGCCGCGGGGAGGAGCTGATGTTCGAGATGAGCAACGTGCAGACGTGGATGAGCGCCGCTCTGACGAACGAGGACACGTGCACGGACGGGCTCGCGGACGTGGCCGACGGGCCGATGAAGATCGACGTGTGCGATCGGGCCGTGAGGGTGAAGGAGGTGACCAGCAATGCGCTAGCTTTAGTGAATAGTTTCGTGGCTAAGGTTATGGTCCCATGACTACTAGTTAATTCTAGGGGAGAATATATAAAATGCTTTAATTTTGGAGGTAACATTAATTATGTCGAAATATAATATTAAATTAGGTTAATTAGTTTTTGAGTTTTTGGTGAGTGAAAATGGGAATCGAGTGAAGAATTTAATTATGATGGGCTTTTTCTTAAATTAATATAAAAATAAAAACAAATTATAAAAATATATCAATTTGTAAAAGTTTGCCAAAATAAAACAATCCGGGACTTTCTGTCCCGGATTCTTTTTTTATTATTTTTTCTTTTTTTTGCTAAATGGTTTTTTTTTTTCTTTTTTGAAGAAGAATGGTTTTTTTAAAGAGATGTTAAATGACTTTTCGGCAACAGAAAAAGGGAAACGAATTGGTGTTTTGATCGAGTCAATTAACTAATTTATTGTTTTATTTTTATTTTTATTTTCTGTTTTCATATTAATTGTTTCTCTATTTTTTTCGTCAAAAACAAAACATGCTGAAAAGAAACTGAATTTTATCATTTTATTTTCATTATTTCGAAAATTAAATTAACTCATACTTAAATACTTTTTTTTAAATGAAATATATAAATAAAAAAACACAAAGCGTGCAAAAATTAAAGAATTTTTCGTATTATCATTTATTATTATTATTATTATCATATTTTTTGTAAAATAAAATAAAAACTTGATTGACACATTTAATTAAAGGGTATCGTAATAAAAAAATTAATATTTTATATATTTAATAAAAAAAATATTAAGGAAAAAAAATTTTCAAAAATATTTAATTAACAAATTAAATATTTTAAAGATTTTTCTATTAAAATAATTAAGTGAAATTCATATCATTTAAAATTTTCAAATCCAATATTTTTTTTGAAATATTTTTTTTATTAATATTCATATATCATATTAAAATTTGAGATAAAATATAAATAATAATAATTTAATATTCAAATAAAATATTTATTATCAAAATAAAATATTTAGTATTTAAGAAAAATTTCAAAATTTATCGGTTTTTTTATAAAGGGATTGGAAATCCAGAAGATTCAAAATAACTTGTGTTTTTTTTATTTATAGATTTCATTTAGAAAAAAATATTTAAGTATGGGTTAATTTAATTTTAGAAATAATTAAAATGAAATGATAAAAATCAATCTCTTTTAAGCATGTTTTGTTTTTGACGAAAAAAATAGAGCAACAATTAATATGAAAACAGAAAATAAAAATAAAAATAAAAATAAAAATAAAACAGTAAAGTAGTTAATTGACTCAATCAAAACACCAATTCGTTTCCCCTTTTTTATGTTGCCGAAAAGTCATTTAACATATTTTTTTTTTAAAAAAAAGCCATTCTTCACCAAAAATAAAAAGAAAAAAAAAACAAAAAAAAAAAAGCGATTTAGCAAAAAACAAAAAAAAAAGAGAAAAAAATCCGGGACAGAAAACTTTCTGTCCCGGATTCACCGGTGCTCTGCCACCATCTGCCATGGTGGCACCGGATCGTTATATTTTGACAAACTTTTACAAATTGGTATATTTTTATAATTTGTTTTTATTTTTATATAAAAATTATGTCTAATAATTAATAAAATTCAATTCCCAATAATAAATCTAGTTTATATATATAATATCACATCTTTTGAAAAACTTATATCCAAGTATAATATATATATTAAACATGGGCGAATTTAGTGTAGGGCGAAGGAGGGCCACGGCCCCCCCGAAAAGTTTTGAAAATTTTAGCAGTATATATATATATACTTTTTTGGTTTTAAATATATGTATTTTTTGGCCCCCATAAATAAGCATTCGTGTGTTGGCCTACTGGTTGGGCCTTTCCCAAGTTGATAGATTGATAGATAGATTAAATTCGATTCCGTGACACCACTTGAAATTTTTTTTAATTATTTTTATTGTTGGTTTTTACCCATTTTATTTAAAATTATTTTTTTTTACAGAATTATTTAAAATTCTTTTATCACTTTTTATTTTTAAAATTAATACTTTATTTAAAACCCTATTATAATCTTTTATTTTTTCGATTATTTGAAAAATAAAAATATTTTATTTTCAAAAACTCGTGAATTTTTTTAATTTTTTAAAAATATTATTTTACTTGTTTTCAATGTACATTACTTTGGTCTATTTTTAATATGTTTGAAGTTTAATGAGATTTTGGAGCTTTTGTAGTCAATAATTTCATTATTTTTTTAAACCAAGATTAATAAATTTTCGGCTTTTCTTAACATCAAAATTGGTTAATTATGTGATTGATAATTTTTTATTTAGTCACGTGACTTCAATTAATCTTTCGTTCTTTTTCTTTTTATATTATGATTAATTTTATTTTTTTATTGGTGTCTTGATTGATGATCTTGTTTTGCTTGCAAGTTGCAATGTTTTTTCTAAATAAAAATTTATTCATAGGCTAAAAACCAAAAACAAACTCAAATCCACTTGTGTCTCCAAAATAATATATATTATAAAATTTATTCCTTACAATACTTTATGCATGCTCATTTGAATTAATTTCTTAGCATGTTATTTTTAAGATCGAATCATGTTTTAAATACGTTATTGTTTTGAGACTGTATATTTTATAATTTCGAGTTGCATGTAAAAAGAAGTTCAGACGTTTCTATATATATACATTAGTATTATTTTGTTCAACGATATTTTAAACAAGTTTTGAGTCATATGATTTTTGACTCGTTGATTGAACTTAATTTATTGTGGTATTTTATACCTACGAACATAACGCATCCTTTAGAAAAATCTAAGATTTATTCCGCATTTCATATTTTCATAACCATGAATCAAATATACGAGACTTCACAATATTTATTTTTTATTTATTGTATTTTTGTTATTGAAAGTTATATATAAACATATAATAATTATTTTTGTCATTGTGTATACTGACACGACCCCTCCTAATATAGTATCCTGGATCCGCCCCTATATATATATATATATATAATTTTTTTATTTAGGTTTTGTCTTATTGAAATATCTAATATATATTATCTCATTTAATTCCTCCGCTCTAAATGTGTGTGTATCTAGGGCTGGGAAAAAATACCGAATGCCGAAAATACCGTCATACCGTATCGAAAAATTTACCGAATATATCGAAAAATCGGTATACCAAAAATTTCGGTACGGTATACCGTACCTAAATTTTTGGTATCGGTATCGGTATCGGTATCGGTATATAAAATTTTTTATTTCGGTATACCGAATATACCGAATTTTTTTTTTAAAATTTTCACGGTATACCGAAAAAAACTCGGTATACCGAATTTTTTTTCGGTATACCGAATTTTTTTTTTCCGGTACGGTATCCGGTATAAAAATTCTCCATACCGAAAATCCGGTATACCGAATTTTCGGTATGGTACCGGTATGAATTTATTCATACCGATATGATACGGTATGATATACGGTATCGTAGTTCGGTACGGTATACCATACCGTACCCAGCCCTATGTGTATCTAATATCTATACTAGGGGTGGATTTTCGGTACACCGTATAAAAAAAATTGGCATAAAAAAATTCATACCGGTACCGATATCGAAATTCTGAAATGTTGGTATGGAAACAATCTATATTGGTATCGTATAGATACTGAAAAATATTCAATATACCAAAAAAATATCTATATTTCGAAAAAAGTTTGGTACGATATCCCAAAAAATTTGGTATTTTAGCTCGGTATCCCAGCCCTAATCTATACACACGCACACATGACACAACACACTCTTAAATCTGAAACACATATAATGAATATGGTTTTTGACATGCACTTTAGAAATGTTTATAGTATTTCATAAATGAAAAAAACATAAAGTATGTGTTTAAATTTTTTTTTTGAAAAATAACTATAAAATTGTTATCCAAGTATATTTTTTATAGAAAAATTGAAAAGTTTTTTAAATGTTTTTAGAATGAAATACAATGATGAAAATCAAAACAACATTAATATTGAAATTTTAAAATATTTATAGGATAATTATCCAAACACATATTAATTATTAAAAAAAACTTTTCAAACATTTTATAACATTTTTAAAAAAATAATTTTTATAAAAACGTTTTATAATTACTTTGTTAGGTTATAAACCCAAGAGATGTTCATTTCAAAAGGCTTGCATTTGGGTGGCATGACTTCATCATGAATTTATAAATCACTCTTTATCAGTTTAATATTTCAATGTAGAATATTGTAACATTGGCGACCATTTAAAAAGCCGACGTCCACGACGGCCCACTCTAGATGGATTTCACTCACCTTTAAATATTTAGTGCATGCATCCATACACCTTAATCTATCCTATAGTATTCAGTACATTAATCCATACACCATAATTAATCCAGCCTACAATTTTTTCAATTATCGACACTGATCCGATGGTATCCTTTTCCTAGGTTGCTCTTTCCGCTACGTTAACTCTCAACGAGATCACCAATGTTAAGTTATAAAACCAAGAGGTGTCCCCAAAAAGCTTGCTTATTGGTGACGTGACCTCATGAATTTATAAACCACTCTTTGTTAGTTTGATATTTCAATGTGGGATATTGAAACATTACGCATGCTTGGTTATAAACTCAAGAGGTGTCTATCCCAAAAGGCTTGAATATTGGATGACATGACCTCATGAGTTTATAAATTATTCTTTAATAGTTTCGTATTTTAATGTGTGATATTGTAACATTGCCGACCCATTGAGAAGTCGACGTCCGCGGCGGTCTATTCTAGAGGTCTTTCACTCACCTTTCAATATTCAGTACATGCATCCATACACCTTAATCCAGCCTATAATTTTTGAAATTATCAACATTGATCCGAAGGTAGCTAGCTCTTTCCTAGGTCGTTCCTTTCGCTACCCTGACTCTCAACGAGAGCACCAATTAGGGTTATAAATCCAAGAGGTGTCTATCCCAAAAGACTTGCTTATTGGGTGAGTGAACTCATGATTTTATAAATCACTCTATATTAGTTTAATATTTCAATGTGAGATATTGTAACATACGTCTGCAAACGTAGCCTATATATTTGGATAGATACGGAAATAATATTTAAATATACATCTCGAATAAATATTTAAAAATACACAAATATTTTTTTTTCTATTTTACTAATGAAAAAAATTTCATAAAAATAAAAATTTCTGAGATACGGTCTTGCGGATCACTTTTGTGAGATGAATCTCCGAATCACTCATAAAAAAAGTTATAAAGTTTCACAAAAATAGCTATGAAACGGTCTCACGAGTCAATTTTATAGGACAAATATCATATTTAACCCGACCCATGAAAAATTATTATTTTTATGTCAAAAGTATTATTTTTTTAATATAGATATTGGTTGAGTCGGCCCATCTAATAAATATAAATATTAGAGCTCATATCAAAAGAGAATTATTATTAATTTTTATGTCAAAAATATTATTTTTTACTAAAAATATAGTTAGATCGATCCATATATATATATATATATATATATATATATATATATATATATATATGGCCAATATTTTGAATCCTTCTCTTCCTGAATCAATATCCATATATTATTTCAATATAATATGATTGATAAATACATTTAAATATCTTTATCTATTAATAATATATAAAGTAAGAACATGTTAGCTGAAATACCCATTTTTCCCCAAAAATATACATCTCTCTACAATTTTATGATTTTTTTTATACAAAATAAAAATCGATAAAACAAAACCACAAATATTAACTTCAAAAATCACTTAAATGTCAATATATTTCATAAATAATTTAATTAGTGTATGGATTGCGTGGAAATTTTTTTAGTATTTTATTACAGGTTAATTTGGTGCAATTTTTTCCCAATATATTTGAGTATATACATGTGTTTACGCAGAATGGTAATCCTATGCCAATGTTTTCTAGAGATTTAAAATAATAGTTGTAGTAACTCGAATACCTTGTTAAGCCAATAAAATGATAGATATGATTAAGAGATCATTAATCAAGCAAATAAAGTATTAAATCAAGTTCATAACTAAGAATCAAGGTTTCGGACCCACAAAAGGGTTCGGAAGGACCGAATTATGGTTCGAAAGCACCGATCTGTAAGTGTTGAGTTCAGATGCAAAGGAAGAGTTCAGAACGTCCGAACACAGATCGGAAGGCCTGATCAGAGGTTAGGCCATGCAGATGGTGACATGTCAATAGTAAAAAGACATGTAGAATATCGGAAACACCGATCTAGTGTTCAGGAGATCCGAACTCAGGCGTCCACTTAGGTGTCAAGATGCATTGGACACGCCACGGCATACAAGAGATAGGAAGGTCCTAAGTATGAGTTCGGAGCTTCCGAAGTCAGCAGTTCGGAACGTGACATCCATGCAGAGTTCGGAACATTCGAACTCCGCGTATAAATAGGTCATCCGAGGCTCACTTTTGAGCTGACAAATCCAAGTGTTCTCTCTTTCTTTCAATCTATATTGAGCGATGTTAGTCGTTCTATATGGTCGGGCAATAGAGAGGTGCTTTAGAGATAGAAACAGAGCTGTGCCCAAGAGTTGGAGCCTTCGAAATCAAAATACTGATGACAGAAGGAGGTAAAATCCCAGATCCCTATTACATAATAGGAGTATCTATTAGCTTAGTTAATTCTTTTACCGTTTGGTTTGAGGTATGGTATAAGTAATATATAGATAAGTAATATAATGTAATAAAAAATAAATAAGAAATGATAGTTAAAATAGTATTGGATTTGATTGATAGATTATGGTTTATTTGATTTTATATAAAAATGTTAAATGACTATTTTGTCCTTTTAACAATAAATAAAATAAAAATTATATATTTTCTGACACCTGGAGCTACCGTGATGACAGAGATAGAGGCTATGGTGATCTAGATGAGTGTGTGAGCTACCCTATGGTCGAAGTCCTAGATTGTACTACGCACTCTTTGGCACCTAGTCTCAACAGGACTTGATATTTGACCAGTCAGCCAGTCACGTCATCTTTTCATGCATCGTATCAGTTACTCATACTTTTCATACTGGGCGTTGATCGCTAACGTCTTTGGTTTTATCTTGAACACCCCATTCGAAGGTTCAAGTCTCAGGTTGGACGAAGCAGGAGGATCGAGGCAGGGTTACGTGCAAAGCCAGTGACCGCTTGGAGGTGTTTTTCTATTTTTCGTTGGGTTCCAATACACTGATTTTGATATGGTTTTATAATTTTTTAGGGGTTTTAGTGACGGTTGTATTCCGTCTATTTGCGTTGTATACTACATTTTAGTTTCTGCTGCTTTATTGCTTTGATTGAGTTTTATTAATTGCATGCCTAAGAGATTAAGTTAGTAGGTTATCCAGGTAGGTCACTATATCTATGGTATGAGAAGATGCATGGTATTTTGGGACTTAGAATCGCGTTGTGGGTGGGTTTGATGTGCATTTTTCAATTCAGATGTCCGATAGAGACGATGAGATTCATGGAGTGTTAGTTGTTGGGGATAAGGATGCTCCGAGACATCCTCGAGGACACCGCCATCATCATGATGGATGTCATTGTTTTAAGATGCACAGATTCCTGCATGTGGGACTGAAGCTCTTAGATGGGGGCGAGACTTCGGTGGCCGCAGAGGACTGGCTTGTGAGAATAGAGAGTTGTTTCCATGAATTTAACTTTTTTGAGGAGCAGAATATGGATGTTGCACTTTTTCTATTGGAGGAAAAATCTTGGAAGCGGTGTAGATCCACATATGCCCATTTGATCCAGGAGCAGGGTCACGTTCCGTGGTCTGATTTCCACAAGGCTTTTTTGAAGTTGATTTTCCTATAGCTCTTCGCCAGACAAAGTCAATTGAGTTGCTGAATCTGAATCAGGGGTCCATGACTATCGATGAGTACCATTAGAAAATCATCTATCTGTTGCCTTTTTTTTATGCACATTGGTGCCAGTTTTGAGGCAAAGTATGATAACTTTTTGCATGGTCTGAACCAAATATTTTTGATCAAGTCACAGCCTATGACGATCCGAATTCTTATGAGGGTCTGGTAAACCATTGTATTCAGGAAAATATCAGTATGAATCACACGAAGTTGTTGAAATCTTTCCGTTCTGGTAGTTCTCTTGGCCAACGGGTACAGTCTTTCAAGAAGAAGGGCTTTACATCTTCTTCTTTTGGAACCAGCGGTGTGTTCAGATTTGTTAAGAATAAATAACGGTTATGCAGTCACTACACATCCAACAGAGGAATGTTGTAAGGCATCTAATTCCTATTTTTTGTGGTGATATGGGACATATGAGGAGGGACTGTTTCACCCATGAAGCATTTGGTAGTGGATCTCAGGCTTCTGTTCAGCCGCTCCAGCCACCAGCATCACAAGGTACTTCTACTTTGCGTCCACGAGTCCAAGGACAGGTGTTTGACCTTAACCAAGATAAGGATAACGTTGAGAACGAGCGTATGATCGCAAATACTTTTATGTTATGTGGCATGCCTGAATTTATCTTGATTTATACTGGGGCATAGCATTCTTTTATTTCTGCCAGTTTTGTCAAGAGGTATATATTGCACTATGTGTCCTTAGACATTGTTTTAGTCATGTCCACTCCGATGGGCCAGGATGTGTTAGCTAAATGTCTAGTGATTGGTTGTTATCTTGAGTTTAAGGTTCATGAGCTTAATGCGAATCTCGGGATCTTATGGATGGAGGATTTTGATTGCATTTTGGGGATAGATATTCTGACCACATATCGTGCTACTGTAGATTTCTAGCAGAGACTGGTGCAGATTCTCCCGATTGAAGGAGATCGTTGGTTCCTTTATGGCGAGGGAGCGCGAAATCTGCTGCCTCTAGTGTCGGCGTTGAAGGAATGTCGTGCCTAAGATTCGGGCAAGGAAAACTACCTCATTTATGTCATTGACACTTCCAAAGATATATAGTATGAGTATTGAAGATCTGCCAGTTTTTAGCGAGTTTTGTGGTGTTTTCCTCTATGATATTCCTGGATTCCCTCTAGTTCGTGAAGTTGAGTTTGGCATTGAGTTGTTGCTAGGGACAACACCGATATCACGAGCACCATATCTTCTGGCTCCATCAAATATGCAAGAATTGAAGCATCAGTTACAGGATTTTCTCGATAAAGGATATATCTGTCCGAGTGTTTCTCCGTACGGAGCCCCTGTGTTTGTTAAGAAGAAATATGGGTCGTTGCGGCTGTGTATTGGTTACAGGCAGTTTAATCGTGCCACCATCAATAAAAAGTATCAGTTACGTCGTATTTAATATTTGTTCGATCAGCCATAGGTTACCTGTCTATTCTAAGATCGATATGAGATATGGATACCATCAAATGAGAGTGTGTGAAGCCGATATCCCTAAGACTGCTTTTTGTACCAGGTATGACCATTACGAGTTCATGGTGATTCCATTTGGTCAGATGTATGCACCAACAGTTTTTATGACTTGATGAATCGCGTCTTTCGAGATTATTTGGATTAGTTTATTATCGTCTTCATCGATGATATTCTGGTATATTCCCACAATGTTGATGAGCATGCAAAACATCTGTGGATTGTCTTGTAGACTCTACAAGACAAGTAGTTGTATGCGAATATGGAGTAAGTGTGAGTCTGCATTGATCGAGTAGTGTTCTTTGGTCATGTTATTTCCAGAGAAAGAGTGTCTATTCACCCAAGCAAGATTGAGGCTATGCTGAACTCGTCACATCTAAAGTCAGTAGTTGAGATCCATAGTTTTCTAGGTATACAGGGTATTACCGTTGATTCATTGCAAAATTCTCTTAGCTAGCTCGACCGTTTGACAGAGCTTACTTGGAAATATTTTCCTTTCGAGTGGTCCTCCGAGTGTGAGGAAAGATTTCGAGAACTTTTTAGACATTTGACTATCGAGTCTGTGCTGACTTTACCGTCTGGATTGGGATTTTATGTTGTATATACTAATGCCTATAGGCAGGGGTTGGGATATGTTCTGACAGAGAATGGTCATGTGATAGAGTATGTCTCTCAACAGTTGACGACATGCGAAGGTAATTATCTAGTGCATGATCTCAAGTTAGCCGGCATTTTTTTTCTCTCAAGATTTGGAGACATTACCAGTATGATGAGACGTTTGAGATATTCACCGATCATAAGAGTTTGAAGTATTTGTTCACCTAAACCGATTTGAATATGCGGCACAACGATGGATGGATTTGTTGAAATAATAGGACTGCGAGATTAAATACCATCCGGGTTTCGCTAATCTCAATACTGATTCCTTGAGTCTTAAGGTGAGACTTTCTGCATTTCACACATGTGATATCTCCAGCATCGTCCAAGATTGTAGTTCCTTTGGTTTCACGTTCAAGCACAAGAAAGGTGTTGAGGGCATTCACATGTATCTGATTATGTCTGAGCCAAATTTGAATTCGAGAATCATGGATGCATAGAGGTATGATCCCAAGACACAACGATTGATTCTTCTAGGGGTTAGTGTGTATCTGTTTGTTTCAAGATGTCTTGTATGCTAGCAGTTCAAGGCAGTATATAGATGACCAGAGGTTTTCCACATATCTTAGAGGTTCCGGAGTGGAAGTAGGAGCATGTGTTTGTCACCCATTTGCCCATGTATTCTTGGAATAGTGATGCGATTTGGGTTTTTGTCGATCGGTTTTCAAAATCTGAAAACTTCATTCCGTATAACCAAGATTTCACTTTTGATCACATGACCCGATTATACATTCTAGAGATTTTACATTTGCATGAGATTCCGTTGAGCATATTTAGTGACCAAGATCCAAGATTCACCTCACAGTTTTGGGGTAGTTTTCAGCAGTCTTTGGGTAACACTGTGAGTTTAAGTACAACCTATCATCCGCTAACTGACGGTTAATTGAAGCGGACGATCCATACCCTCGAGGATATTGTAAGGGCATCAATGATGGATTTTGGCTTGTCTTGGCAGTACCACTTTCCATAGGTTTAATTCGCCTATAATAATATCTACCATCGCAACATTGTTATGTAACCCTTTGAGGTGTTGTATGGGAGCTGTTGTCGTACAACTTTGTTTTGGGATTAGTTCGGATAGCAGCAGGTTGAGGGGCTGGATTTCGTGAAATGGATTACGGATAAAATAGACTCGATCAGTCGGAAAGTCAGAGTTGATCAGTATAAATAGACTAGTTATGCCAACACTCAGCGTAGCCCTTTACAATTTGAGCCGGGATAGCATGTGTTTCTGAGGGTATCACGTTTCCAAAAGGTGATGAGATTTGGCTTGAGGGCAAGTTAGCACCGAGTTTTATTGGATCGTCCAGATTCTGGATAAAATCGAAGATGTTGCTTACCATTTGGTATTACCGCTGTATATCTCCAACATCCATGATGTATTCCATGTATCTTTTCTTGGACAACATGTGGTTGATGAGTCACATGTCATGAATCCGACTGAAGTTCAGTTAGAAGCAGATCTGTCATACGTGGAGTGGTCACTAAGTATTATTGATAGAAAGGACAAGGTACTCCGGAAAAAGTGCATACCCTTGGCCATGGTTCAGTGGCAGCGTAGAGATACTGAGGAGGCAACATGGGAGCTTGAAAATCGCATTCGAGCGGAGCATCCTGAGTTGTTTTGACCTGTATTTCCTGTACCTTGTAGAAGTGTATTTGAAAACCATCAAATATTCTAAAGGTTGATTTTCAGTGATAACTTGATTTGCATATCTTAGTCCTAATTTCGAGTACGAAATCTCTTAAACAGGAGAAAATTTAGTAACCTGAACACCATTTTAGTCCAATAAAATGATAGATATAATTAAGGGAATTGATAAAGTGAATCAAGTGTTAAATCAAGTTTACAAATAAAAATCAAGGCTTCGGACCCTCCAAATAGTTCGTAAGGTCCGATGTATGGTTTGGAAGCACCGAACTGTAAGTGTTGAGTTCGGATGCAAAGGAAGATTTCGGAAGGTCTGATAAGAGGTTAGGCCATGCAGATGATGAATTCTCAACAATACACAGACACATGGAAGATCGGACGCACTGATATAGGGTTCAGAAGGTCCGAACTTAGCCGTCCACTTCGGTGTCAAGATGCATTAGACACGTCACTACATGCAAGCGATCGGAAGGTCCTAAGTGTGAGTTCGTAGCTTCCGAAGTTAGCAATTCGGAACATGGCATCCATGTAGGGTTCTGAACGTCCGGACTCCGCTTATAAATAGGCCCTCCGAGGCTCACTTTTGAGCTTCAAAAACCAAGTGTTATCTATTCCTTTCAGTCAATAGTAAGAGTTTTATTCGTTTTATCGAGGGTCGAGCGATAGAGAAACGTTTCCGGGATAGTAGCAGAGCCTAAGAGTTGGTGTCGTGGATATCAAATGGTTGACGACAGGAATAGGTATAGTCCAAGATCTCTTTTAGATTATAAGAGTATCTATTAGATTAGTTAAGACTTTTAGATCGTTAATAGTGATACGGTAATCACTTGACTGTAGGATTGAACCCTAAAGCCTAATAGTACTCGACCTATTGGATAGTGATACGTAAATACTAACTAAAATTTTCAGTTAGTATGCATGCTTATGAGTTGAATTTTATGTGACATGATACATTTTTTACTTCTTTCTATATATAGGCAATAGGTTGCATATGCATAATCATGTTGAGCCGTATCTCCTTCGAGATAGTCATTCTAGTAGGGTCGCTCAGCCTTACACCCTTGTATATTGTTTGACACTGGGAGCTACAGTGATGATAGAGACCGAGGTTACGATGATCTAGATAAGTGTGTGAGCTACTAGGGATGGCAACGGGGCAGGTCTGGGGCGGGTTTGGTTAAACCCGGGACCCGCCCCGCACCGCGAACCCGGCGGGTCCAATCCGGGTTAAACCCGTTGGACCCGTCATAAATTAAATAATTTTAAATTTATTAAAATAAAAAAATAAAAAGTTTAAAAATTAACAAATATCATTAAATTTAATTTCAAATATAGATTTATAATATTTAAGACAAAAAAGAAATTATTCTCACAAGTTTAAATTTATTAACTTGTAATTAATTAATATTTATTAGCTAAAAAACATTATAATGATTTATTTTTATACTAAACATATCATAATAAAATAAATTCATTTCAACCCAATAATATTACACATTCAAATTATGGATAAAATATTAATTATTTAGTATAATAATATAATTATATATTATTAATATTACATATATATTTTATATTTATATTTATACATGAATATTTTAAATTTATATATATATATAATACTTTGGCGGGGCGGGTTTGGCCAAACCCGAGACCCACCCCGGACCCGCTTGTAGACCCGCTTTGGCGGGTCAAGACCCGTCCCGTCGGGGCGGGCTTGATGTGGGGGCGGGTTTAAACCCGCCCCATTGCCATCCCTATGAGCTACCCAGCGGTCGGCTTTCCAAGTGGTACTACACATTTTTTGGCACCTAGTATAAGCAGGACTTGATAGTTTACGAGTCATAATCACATCATTCTTGCATGCATCATATCGTTTTGTTTACTCGTACTTTTCATATTGGGCGTTAGTGGCTCATGTCATTGGTTTTATTTTAGACATCCCATTTGATGGGTCACGACTCAGGTTGGACGAGACAGGAGGATCGAGACAAGGTTAGGTACATGGTCAGTGGCCGATTGCAGGGTTTTGTCCTATTTTCTGTTGGGTTCCGATTAAGTGATTTCAATACGGTTGTATACATTTTGTTTTGGGTTTTAATGATGGTTTTTTATTCCCACCGGTTTGCATTGTATACTCGATTTTAGGTTTTTCTGCTTTATTTTTTTGATTAATTTTTATTAATGGCATGCATAAGATCTAGATTAAGTTAAAGGTAATACGGGTAGGGCCGCTGCAATAATTTTGATCAAAATTGAATTTTTAAGATGTAACTTTCGAACGTACGACTATGAACACTAATCTTATACTGAAAATCATGCCAATTTTAATAAATGAAATTAATTATTTTTTTAAAAAATAAAAATTGTTGTTTCACTATAGTTATTTACCATAATCCTTCGCGTCAATATCCGAGTCTAATGTTTACACTAGAGAAAATATTGTTGATCTGTTAAGAGAAGAATTAACACGTGATTCTTGTACTGCTTTATTATTTAAAATATTATAGTTTATCGTTAACACTAATTTTAACTTTTTTGTAAAACAACGAACACATGTAATCCTACATATTATGTTAAAATATAATAATCATTATCCAATATCACATGATGAGCTTGGGATTTTGATAAACAAGGGATATATTATATAAATATATATCATAATTAAAGTGTGTACATATATATATATATATATATATGCATGTATACATATATATATACATATATGCACCTTATTTGTTACTCCCTCCGTCCCAATTATAATGTTCATGTTTTTTTTTTTTTGTCCCAAATATATAGTCACATATCATATTTAGTAATATTTTTTTACACTTCTTTACTAATATATCCCCTATTAACTATACCTTGAAAATTGTGTAATCATTTTTTAATACATTAAATAGGGATAAAATAGGAAGTTTATATAAAATTTGCTTTTTCAATAAATTTTTCTTAATATGTGAGAAAAACAAAATAAGACAATGTAATCGGGACGGAGGGAGTATATTTTTAAACGTAAAGTAAGATGAATAAAGTCATTTCAATGTTGAATTGATTAGTTTTGGTGTCTAATTGGCCACTGATTATGATATTTTAATTATGATGTTTTCCATGTGCATGGAAATGATTTGACAAGGTTTATCTTCGACATCTTGTGAACATATATTAGTAATTTCACAATGTATATGAACTTTTAAGTTAGTTGAGAGATTGTTTTTGGCCAAACAAAGGGTCGACATATTTCAAAAGCGACACTTTTGTCCTTTTGACCAAAATGAGAAAATAATAATTTACTTTAATTTGGTTAGATCGTTGTCCCGACTCCACATTAATTCACCTAATTTAATTTAGTATAATTAATGTCAATTTTTTTTTTAAAAAAAATAACTAGACGTATAAAAAATAATTTCTTTCGCTGATAGCGCCTGGAGGCATGCATTGACCTTGTTCGACCATTGTGTAAGGGAATGATGGTTGCACATAAACAGTTTTAGGTATTGTCACAAAGTGTTGTCAACACATTCAATAACACCTTGATTAATATGCAGGAAAAAAATTAATGCGTGAATAAAAATAAACAAGCAACCAAATAAATAGACTCAGATTTTTTAAGAAATAGTATAAAATACTCTTGCAACGTCTCAGGGCAAAATTTCACTAGAAAATAATTCAAAAAGTTTTATAAACCCTAAACTAGTGATTATTGTAAAAACAATTTTCTCATAACATGTGAGAAAATAAACCATAAAAACTACTCCTAAAAATTCTATGCAAGATAGAATAAATAAAAGAAGCAAGGAGTTGAAATCTTGATGACTAAAACACGAGAGCAACACGGGCTTGAATCTTCAATGCTCTCCAATTCTTTAAGTCGATCAAGTAAGAACACAACCTCAAATATTCTTCAGAAGTTCTTTAGAATACACACGCATAGGCTCTCTAGAAAAAAAAACTTATATCGGCCGTTCTTTCTTCTCTCCTTTTTGCACGTCTATCTCAATATATAGATAAAAATCCTTCTACACGATATTTCCTTGTTTGCGTAGGATTTTCTAGATTTGATCATATCAAATCTACAAAAATAAGAAAGAGATAAGTTAGATATGAGATAAATAAATATTATAATCAAGTATAATAATATCTTAAATCTACTTAAATAAGGAAATAAATAATTTAAACATGTTATCTTTAAGTAACTTCATGTCCAAGAAATGAAAAATTTTTTAAATAAAATCTTTTTAGACTTAAAAATTTTAGGAACAAAATATTTCTTTCAATCTCCTTCTTTTTGTCTTTCTGGACAAAACACCTTTAATTCAATAAACAATTCAACTCAACTCCCCCTTAATCAAAACTCCCTCTGAATGTAAGAACGAATTCTCACCCTAAGTATACGCATAGATGTTATCATAGGATGTTGGCAACATCTGGCTACAACACTTTATACCAGCAATCATGTATAAACAATAGACAAACAAATAAGACATTCAAAACACATTCAGATCACAAAAAAGAGAAAATAGTTTTGATTAGGAGCAAAGCAAAACAACTTATAAAACAGAAACCAAAAACTTAAACAAAACAAAAAAAATCATCCAAAACCAAATTAAAACTGATTGCTCTCAGATGAGCCATCATCATTAGCAGCAGCTTCTTCTTCAGCTTCACCACTTTCTTCTCTACCATCAACCTTTCCACCATCATCTCCCCTTTTTTGTCCAGAAGAGGAAACTCCACCAAGTAAATTCTCGTAGTGAGCTTTCAACCCTTCATGATAGGCTAGATCAGTCTTAGCTTGTGTGATCTTCTGCTCAGCATGCAGTAGTTGAGCTTGAATAAAAGTTGTATCCAGGTTTTTAATTTGTAGTAGAGGGAGGAACAAAAAAATTTGTGGCAAGTGAGGTGTTGGCAACATATGCCACAAGACCTGCAACAACATCTGATTCAGACCAAGGTAGGTTTATTTTCATGTTTCCTCGCAGCAGTGCAGGTGCAATCTTCAGCACTTCCCCAGCTTCAGTTAGTGGCTCGTCATCATCCTTTTTGATCTCTTGAGACTTGAACATGAATAGATCAGAGAGGGATATGGTAGCTTCAATGTAGGTTGAGAAAAATCCGCAAAAGCCATGACTGTGTCAAATACCAGTCTGTCATAGTTGAATGCGACTCCAGTTCCAATAGCATACAAGACACGAGCTTGATTCTTGGTGACAACTTTGAAATTTCCAGAGGGATTCCAAGTCTTCACAGCTGTTTTATGCAAGACAGAGTACAATGAAGTGAGCTTGGCAGCAGCTAACTTGTGAGGGTGAGCTGGAAAATTAGTCACATGACCACCAGTGATAACAGAAGTCATCACATCCTAAGTAGGCAGCTCATCATCATCAACTGCAGATGTCCTCAGAAATCCATTAATAATGGCTGGACTAAACTGGAAAATCTGGTCTCTCATGTAAACTCTCCCATATATCACATATCTGGGATCCTTCATGGTTTCAGTGAGATTGCAATAGAAATCTCGGACAATCTTCTTACTATACGGACCAGCAGTAGTAACAGTGGAAAGCAGGTTCCTTACCTCAAAAAATTTTACCATATTCTGAGCTCCATATCTCTCAGAATCAATGTTGTGCTCTTCTAGAAACTCTCGGTCAATGTACATATTCCAGGTATCTGCAATATCCTTGGAATAGAAAAATGGAGAGTAGGCCTCACTCAACTCGTAGTCTTCTCCTAGAGTGTTGTACAAAGTGTCAGCAATACCTTCTTCAATATCCTCGTAATTTGCTTTAGAGTCATCAGAATCTGACTCTTCTTCGAAGTCTTTTTCTGCATCTGAGTCTTCACTCGAGTCAGAGCTGGAACCATCAGAGGAGTGGGGTCGATTATCAGTGAATTCATGCAGCATTTCCTTGTCTGGTTCATCATCAGAGGCAGGAGCATCAACAAATGGCTTCACACTCTTTGATTTCTTCATCCCATCCATGAATTTTACAATTGATGCTTCCTCATCATCAGAAAATACAAGAGGAGTAGTGGATGAAGGTTCAAAAATAATAGGAACAGATGCAGATGCATCTTTCTCAACAGCAACAAGTGATGGAGTCTCTGACTCTGTAGAATCATCACCATCATTAGAAGAGGCATCTTCTGATTTTCTTTCAGCAGCAAATGGAACCAGAATAGCTTCTCCAGAAGTTTCCTGGGTACTCGATTTTCCCTTTTTCGCCGGACCAGCTTGAAATCTTCATCAGAGCTTTCATCTCTAGAGGTAAACTCAGTGTCCAACAGAGAAGGCCTTGATGGTTGACCCTTCCCGCGGAATGATCTCTTCGAAGTTGTATAATCGAGATTGTAACCAGCCTGTCTCTTGGATCTGCGAGTCAAGGGTTTTTTAGGAAACACCTTGTTCAGTACGGATATATTTGGCAAATTCTCCATATCTAGTGCGTTTCCAGGCTCTCCAGGTGCGATGACATCCAGAGGCACGGGTTTTTCAACAACTGGAACCAGAGCTTGCTCTAACCCAGGGTGCGGTGATGGAGGTGTTGTAACACCTTGATCAGTAATACCTGTGAATCCCATCTCATATCGAATATCTCGAGGATCAAAATCCTTTCCTGCCATTTTAGAATATGAAAGTGAGTGATCAAGAAAAAATTTGGGGCAGACGATGGATGAGACAGGAGCAAAAGGAATAAGAGAAATACGAAGGCTCAAAGAAGGAAATAATATATTTCCAAAAATAGATAAATACCAAATTATGTACCACACAACCTTTCCTATTATCACTCGGATTTATTGCCCCTAACGGTAAAAAAATCCCCAACGGTAACAAATCCGATTTAAATTAGTCAATAAATCTTTTGAGATTTGGCAATAATCTAGGCTAAAAAATTTCACCAAATATTTCCAAATTTAAACTCCACATCGATATATACCACCACTGAAACAAAATTCAATCACATTCAAATTCAAAAATTCAGTTGATAGGGCAAAAATTCAAATTTTTGTTCGATCAGAATTTCTAACCTTTCAGCCAAAAATATTCACAAATAAAAATAAGCATGTCCTAATTATGTCTAAAACAAAGTGTGTTGTCAACACCTTCGACAAAATCTTCCCTAAATAATTTTTCATTAGATCCCATAGTAGAACTGGTATCTAGCACACAGACAAACACTATACATGATATCAGGTCTAGTAGAACTCAAATACAAAAGACTATCAATCATGCTTCTGTAGAGGGTGTTGTCAACACCTTCGACAAAATCTTCCCTAAATAATTTTTCATTAGATCCCATAGGTGTACGCATGTGTTTAGTGTTGTCATTCAGAAACTTTTTCACCAAATTTTTAGCATACATGCTTTGACACAAAAATATAGCATCATGCATTTGTTTCACTTGCAATCCCAAGAAATAAGTTAATTCACCAACCATGCTCATCTCAAATGTTGTCGGAGGTGTTGTAACACCTTGGACAATATCTGAATTTCCAGAATTATCAAGCAGATCATCAACTTCATCTTCAGCTGTTTTCTTCTTTAGATCTCAAAAATCATCAAAAACAACATTAATAGACTAAAAAATAGTCCTAGTTCTCAAGTTAAACATCCTATAGGCTCGGCTATTTGATGAATATCCCAAGAACACACATTTATCACTATTTGCATCAAACTTAGCAAGATGATCTCTATCATTCAAAACTTGGCATACACATCCAAAAACATGAAAATATTTAAGATTTGGCTTCTTTCTCATGAGAATTTCATAAGATGTCATAGTAGTACCATTCCTCAAATATACTCTATTTGAAATATGAAATGCAGTATTCAAGGCCTCATCTCAAAAAATTTTTGAAATATTTTTTGAACTTAACATCACTCTTGCCATCTCTTGTAAAGTTTTATTTTTTTCTTTCAGCAATTTCATTTTGTTCTGGGGTTTTAGGAGCAGAAAATTCATGAGAAATACCTCTTTTATCACACAAACTTGCAAAAAAAGAGTTTTCGAACTCCTTACCATGATCAGTGCGAATTTTGATTACCTTCAGATTATGTAGATTGACAACCTTATTGAGCAGTTTCTTGAAGGCATCGAATGTATCTGATTTTTCTCTCAAAAAATTTATCCAAGTGCATCGTGAAAAATCATCAACACAAACAAAAGAGTATTTCTTACCACCGAAGCTTTCAACATCCATTGGACTCATTAAGTCCATATTTATAAGCTCAAGACAACGTGTTGTCACAGATGTTGACAACACATCATGTGACACCCTAGTCTGCTTCCCTTTTTAACATGATTCACACACAAATGAAACACCAGATTTCAAGTTAGGCATACCTCTAACAACATCTAACTTACTCAAATTCTTTAGTGTCTTGAAATTTGCATTACCCAATTTTTTATGCCATAGGTCAAATTCTGTCACTTTTGTGTGCCTACAAGACATCTCTTCTCCAAGTTGATAGCAATTTTTAGATGATCTAGTACCTGTCATGACACACAAATTTGAACTATCAAAAACTTTACATACATTCTTATCAAATTGAACATGTAAATTTTCATCACAAAGTTGACTAATGATTATTAGACTGGCGGTTAATCCTTCAACATGAAGCACATTGCGAAGCTTAGGCAAACCAGCAACATTCAGTGTTCCTTTTCCAACAATGTTTCCATTTGAACCTCCTCCATAGGTTACTTTTCCACTTTTCTGTTCAACATAATCAGTGAGAAACTTCTTGGAACCTGTCATATGACGTGAGCTACCGCTATCAAAGTACCAATCACCTGAATCATGTCCTAATTATGTCTAAAACAAAGTGTGTTGTCAACACCTTCGACAAAATCTTCCCTAAATAATTTTTCATTAGATCCCATAGTAGAACTGGTATCTAGCACACAGACAAACACTATACATGATATCAGGTCTAGTAGAACTCAAATACAAAAGACTATCAATCATGCTTCTGTAGAGGGTGTTGTCAACACCTTCGACAAAATCTTCCCTAAATAATTTTTCATTAGATCCCATAGGTGTACGCATGTGTTTAGTGTTGTCATTCAGAAACTTTTTCACCAAATTTTTAGCATACATGCTTTGACACAAAAATATAGCATCATGCATTTGTTTCACTTGCAATCCCAAGAAATAAGTTAATTCACCAACCATGCTCATCTCAAATGTTGTCGGAGGTGTTGTAACACCTTGGACAATATCTGAATTTCCAAAATTATCAAGCAGATCATCAACTTCATCTTCAGCTGTTTTCTTCTTTAGATCTCAAAAATCATCAAAAACAACATTAATAGACTAAAAAATAGTCCTAGTTCTCAAGTTAAACATCCTATAGGCTCGGCTATTTGATGAATATCCCAAGAACACACATTTATCACTATTTGCATCAAACTTAGCAAGATGATCTCTATCATTCAAAACTTGGCATACACATCCAAAAACATGAAAATATTTAAGATTTGGCTTCTTTCTCATGAGAATTTCATAAGATGTCATAGTAGTACCATTCCTCAAATATACTCTATTTGAAATATGAAATGCAGTATTCAAGGCCTCATCTCAAAAAATTTTTGAAATATTTTTTGAACTTAACATCACTCTTGCCATCTCTTGTAAAGTTTTATTTTTTTCTTTCAGCAATTTCATTTTGTTCTGGGGTTTTAGGAGCAGAAAATTCATGAGAAATACCTCTTTTATCACACAAACTTGCAAAAAAAGAGTTTTCGAACTCCTTACCATGATCAGTGCGAATTTTGATTACCTTCAGATTATGTAGATTGACAACCTTATTGAGCAGTTTCTTGAAGGCATCGAATGTATCTGATTTTTCTCTCAAAAAATTTATCCAAGTGCATCGTGAAAAATCATCAACACAAACAAAAGAGTATTTCTTACCACCGAAGCTTTCAACATCCATTGGACTCATTAAGTCCATATTTATAAGCTCAAGACAACGTGTTGTCACAGATGTTGACAACACATCATGTGACACCCTAGTCTGCTTCCCTTTTTGACATGATTCACACACAAATGAAACACCAGATTTCAAGTTAGGCATACCTCTAACAACATCTAACTTACTCAAATTCTTTAGTGTCTTGAAATTTGCATTACCCAATTTTTGATGCCATAGGTCAAATTCTGTCACTTTTGTGTGCCTACAAGACATCTCTTCTCCAAGTTGATAGCAATTTTTAGATGATCTAGTACCTGTCATGACACACAAATTTGAACTATCAAAAACTTTACATACATTCTTATCAAATTGAACATGTAAATTTTCATCACAAAGTTGACTAATGATTATTAGACTGGCGGTTAATCCTTCAACATGAAGCACATTGCGAAGCTTAGGCAAACCAGCAATATTCAGTGTTCCTTTTCCAACAATGTTTCCATTTGAACCTCCTCCATAGGTTACTTTTCCACTTTTCTGTTCAACATAATCAGTGAGAAACTTCTTGGAACCTGTCATATGACGTGAGCTACTGCTATCAAAGTACCAATCACCTGAAACATTAGTTCTCAAAGCAGTATAAATCATATAACAGTGAATATCAGCTTTTGGTACCCAAACCTTTCTCACAGTAGATCTGTTTCTGTAGATGTTGTGTGAGGGTGTTGGCAACACTTTATGCAACACCTTTGTTGCAGATCTCTGTATGTAGTCTTCCTGCAACTTAAAATAGTATGGTTTGATATTACCAGGTCTATGACAGTAGTGACAAATATACTTACTTTTCCTTCTAGGCTTTAAAGGTACAGTAGGATGTGGCTTTGGTTTTGGAGGATCAATTGGTGTGGCTTTTTTACTTGAGCTTTCAGTACAGCTACTTTCTTTAACAAACACAGGGCCTTTCGAACATTCACCAACTTCAAATTTGTTGTTTTCAAAACCTAAACCAGCCGTACCCATCTCTTCCCATCATGAGTAGAGAATCAAGCTTGGTAGTGCTTGAATTAAACTTGGCCAAAGTAGCTTTTGCTTTTTCGAGTTCTTCTTTTTTATTGGCATACTTCCAGATCTTTCTTACTCAGCACAACTTCAAGTCTTGACACAACAGCCTTTAGCTCAATATTTTCTTTTAAAAGAATAGTTTTCAACTTATTTCTTTCAATCCAGTCAGCATAAAGCTCTTCATACATCATCTGAGCTTCCTCCATGGACAATGTTCCATCACCTGCATCAGAAGTACAAACTTTATCAGCAGTAGATGAATTAAAACAAACTGACATTTGGGAGATGTTGCGGCCAGATGTGGCAATACCTACGACAATACCTAAAGGATTGACTTAAAATTTCTTTTTGTTTTCCAATATGGCAGATAAGGCAGTATTACTTTCTTCATCTCCATGTTCTTCATCTTCATCAAACTCTTCATCACTCAAGGATGTATTCATTCCTTTCTTCTGCATGTTAGCACACTCATTGGCATAATGTCCAAAACCTTGACAAGCATGGAACTGTACCATGTCAAGTTTCTCTGAGACTGACTTCTTCTTCCCTTCCAACATCAATCGAGGCTTAGGAGTATAAGTAGGCTTCCTTGGTGACTGTTCTGGTCTAGTAATCCTCAACGGCTTATTAGAAAACATTGGAGCCTTAAGCTTTTGATTCGATTTCTTAACATATTTCATCCTTTTCAAATATTCATTGAATTTCTTGGTCATTAGTGAAATCGTATCCTCTTCAAGATCAGATTGAAGAACATTTTGACTAAATTGGACATACTCCTTATATGATTCATCAGAAGTTTGCAAGGCAATTGATTTTTCTTTATCCTTCTTCTGTGCAGTGTTATTCATCTCAAATACTTGAAGGATTCTCATCAATTCTGTCAACTTCATCTTCGAGGTATCCTAGACTTCTTCAAGAGCCCAAATCTTTCCATTAAATCTCTCGGGTAGTGACCTAAGCACTTTGTTCACAAGTTTTTCATTGGCAATCGGCTCTCCAAGGTTGAATGCTTCAGTGACCAACTCTTGAAGTCTATGATCATATTCAGAAATAGTTTCATCTTCACTCATACAAAGATTTTCAAACTTAGAGTTAAGCAGCCTCATTATTGTTCTTTTGACCCTCTCGAATCCTTCACAATGCTCTTGTAGGGTATCCCATGCATCCTTGACAGTAACACAATAAGCAATAAGACTGAAAATCCTCACGTCCACGCTGGAAAAAAAATGGCGTTGATGGCTTTAGTATTAAAGCTTGAAATTTGTGTCTCATCGGTTGTCCATGCGGTTTCTGGCTTTAAGATATATTCACCTTCTTTGTCCATCGCCTTAGGTGCACTCCAACCAGTAATAACACCCTGTCATGCACGTTCATCCATAGTTTTTCTAGTAAAGCTCATACTTGTTTTCCACAAAGCATAAATAGTGACATCAAGAACCGGAGGCTTCAAAAATGAATTGGCTGTAGTAGATGAGTCCATATTATTCCCTATAATAAAATAAACAAACCAGGATCAGTTCTTAGTGTATCAAGAATATGGCTCTGATGCCACTTGTAAGAGAATGGTGGTTGCACATAAACAGTTTTAGGTGTTGGCACAAAGTGCTGTCAACACCTTCAATAAAACCTTGAGTAATATGTAGAGGAAAAAATACTCTTGCATCGCCTCAGGGCAAAACTTTCACTAGAAAATAATTCAAAGAGTTTTACAAATCCTAAAACTAGTGATTATTGTAAAAACAATTTTTTCATAACATGTGAAAAAATAAACCATAAAAACAACACATAAAAATTTTATGCAAGATAGAATAAATAAAAGAAGCAAGGAGTTGAAATCTTGATGACTAAAACTCGAGAGCAACACGGGCTTGAATCTTCAATGCTCTCCAATTCTTTAAATCGATCAAGTAAGAACACGACCTCAAATATTCTTCAGAAGTTCTTTAGAATACACACTATATCGGTCGTTCTCTCTTCTCTCCTTTCTGCACACCTATCTCAATATATAGACAAGAATCCTTCTACACGATATTTTCTTGTTTGCGTAGGATTTCCTAGTTTTGCTGTGGGGACCTTGGGTTGCTAATCTCGATTCTTAAGGGGCAATTAATAAATAAACATCATTAATTAAACAAGTGAGGGAAAAGATCAAACAAAAATTATTTTTTTTCCAAATAGGGTTGCGCTCGAGCGGTCAAATAGTACCGCTCGGGGGCTCCCTCACTTTGATCCGAGCAAAAACATGGGCTCAGGGCTGTGCTCGGACTGCCAAATTCTGCAGCTCGGGTGCTGCCCTGAACAGAAATCTTCCCTGTTTTCTGCAGCTCAATTTCTATTCTTCCAACCTCTTCAAAACATGCTCTTTTACTTCTACAACATGCACAAACATATATATCAAGTTCTAATCAAGTTCACAAGCAATCCTTACATCAAACTAGTAATTCAAATACATTAAAAGAACCAACGACACAAGAGTTCAACATGTATTCTTCAAAACTATAAACAAGTATCATAGCTTCTAACAAACTTGATAAAGATATAAGTTCATATCTTCGACTACAACCCGAGTCGCCACTTAATAGGACTCTCACTCGAGCTACCCTCGTTGTCTCTGGCTAGATCCTGCCCCATATTTTGTCATGAACCCATACAAAACAAGATAACAGCCGGATAACTCTGGTGATAACATAATTCTCAGTATAATCGACATAAACATGCGTTAAAAATAGCAAATCAATTCAAGCTATAACATAAATAGAACGCGTATTTAGTAAAGTTAATTGATCCACGTTCTCGAGATTTTGTATCCGATCTCGGTCTCAAGATTCGTTTGTTCATTTCCGATCTTGGAATCAAGATTCGTAACCGATCTTGATCTGGATATATCCGGGCTTTAGGAATCGTAACCAACTCAATATCAAAGGTAAATAACAAAATTCAAAGATCCATTTACCTGAGATGGATTCACAATTCAAGTTCTAAACAAAGAACATATATTTTAACAAGTATGTGGTTTTTGCGGGATAACTCAAGAATCATAGTTCTCGAGTTTCAAAGACCTTACGATCGATGTCATCTTATACCTTATGTTTCTTGTGAATCATAGACGCTTCAAGTCTTGAAAATCTATAATAACAACATCAATCAAAATTTGCTCAACAAACTAAGTCTTGCAAGCTAATCTTCAAACCAAACCTTGAGCTATTATATTCCGGTTTCGCCGTTGAATTCCCGAGCCCGTCAAGCTTCAATACTAACTGAAAATGAAGGATAAATATGCTACAAATATCAGCAAACAACTCAAGAATGTCTATTTCAATCACTTGGATTCAAATTCTAGAAAATCGTCAACCGACGGCGTAACGGCTACAAAACCAATAACTGAAACTCAAAGATAACATATTCATCTTCCTCAATTTCAAACACATACATATCAGTAAGATATCATCATTAAACCAGAAATTCAGGTAGCATAATTTCGAACATAGGCCGGAAATTCAAACGATATCCGATCTTCGATCCGACTTCGATACGGTAAGACATATCAACTCTAGAATACCAATATCTAATCGATTCCTAATTTCTTCAACATACCATTTTAAAAATATACTATCAAAATACTTACATCAAATCAAATTTCTTCTTCCAAGGATCCCGGAACTAAGCTCGGTTTTGAAATCGAACAACCGGATCAAAAGATATGAGCTTTAAAAGATCAAAGTTGCTTGAGAAATCTGAATTTTCAGAAGGGTTCTCGTTTCTTCCTCTAAAATCTGATGGAATACACGTTCACTACCATATAGATTCCATGTATAAGTCATTAAATCCAAAATTTTACACTTTAGCCCCTCAAAACTTCATAATTGCAAAACAATCATCGGCCCTCTTTTTAATTAAATTTTAATCCTAAATAATTTAAGAATATTAGAATTTAAATCTAAACTCTAAAAATTCTCAAATTAAATATCTTTGGATTAAAATTAAATAATCTCGGATTAAATCAAATAATCCCGGGCCTTACATTTGATCATATCAAATCTACAAAAATAAGAAAGAGATAAGTTAGACATGAGATAAATAAATATTATAATCATGTATAATAATATCTCAAATATACTTAAATAAGAAAATAAATAATTTAAACATGTTATCTCTAAGTTACTTCCTGGTGTCCAAGTTTCCAGCAAAGTCTGAGTCCACATGTCCCACTATAGGATTTGTCTCACTTTTTTGTCCTTTGAAGATTAATCCCAGACTTGATGATCCCCTTAAGTACCTGAATACCCACTTCAGGTCCTTCCAATGTTCAATTCCAGGATTTGACATGAACCTGGAAATCATGCTTATAACATAAGCAAGGTATGGTCTGCTACAGACCATAGCATACATAATGCTACCAACGCCACTAGCATAAGGTATGTGCTCCATCTCTATCTTCTCTCCATCATTTTTAGGTGATTGTTCAGATGATAATTTTATATGTTGTGCTAGAGGTGTGCCAACTTCATTAGATGCATTCATGTTAAATCTTAGCAGTACCTTTTTCAGATATGCTGATTGTGTCAAGTTAAGCATCCTTGACTGTCTTTCCCTCATGATATCCATGCATAAGATTTTCTTGGCTTTCCCAAGATCTTTTATCTCGAATTCAGAGCTTAACTTGTCTTTCAACCATTGGATTTCTGATATGTCTTTACTAGCTATAAGAATGTCATTTACATAAAGCAACAATATAACCTTCACTTGAGTTCCTTGTTTCATGACATATACCCAGCTGTCATAACTGCTTTTTACAAGTTTTAGCTTCATCATAAACTCATCTAACCTTCTATTCCATTGCCGAGGGCTTTGTTTCAAGCCATAAAGTTATTTTTCTAACAAACATACTAGCTTTTCATCTCCTGACTTTATATACCCCTCTGGTTGTTTCATATAGATGATCTCCTTTAATTCACCATGCAAAAATGCAATCTTAACATCAAGCTATTCTAGCTTCCAATCCAACTGAGTGATCAAGTCAAGTACCAGTATAATAAAGCAGTGTTTAACAACAGGCGAGTATATTTTCTTATAATCAATCCCTTCAATTTGAGAATAGCCTTTGGCCACAAGTCTTGCCTTGTATTTTACCTTGTTGTCATTTGGTAAGGCTTGCATCCCAAAACTCTATGTTTCTGGGGTCCGGGTACAAGTTTCCATGTATTGTTCTTTAGAAGTGAGCTAATTTCTTCATCCATTGCATCACGCCAATGTCCTTTGAATTTTCCAGACATTGCCTCCTTATCACTTGATGGTTCACGTTTCTCCACCTACTCTGCTATTGTTAGTGCATACCATGTTAGGTCAGCAAACCCAAATCTTGAGGAGGCCTTGTTTCCCTCCTTTTTCTGTCTCTGGCCAGTTCATAGGTACTTAGATCTTCCTTACTTGACCAATCTTCTATCAACTGTACTGTTTCAGAGTGTTCCTTAGTTTCTTTCAAGGAATTCTCCTTTATAAGCTCCAGATCAGCCTCAGATTCACTCAGAACATCATCTTTCTGGGTACTTGCTTCTTTGTTTACTAAGTATCCCAATCTTTTTTTTATCAAAGGTGAAATCCCTGGTATTGAAGCATCTTGTACCAGTAGGTTCCATGTTCCATACTATGTAACCTTTGACTCCTTCAGGGTATCTTATGAACACACACCTTAATGCCCTTGGTTCCAATTTATCTTGCTTTACATGTGCATATTCCAAATAACCAAATATCTTGAACTTTGAGTAATCAGAGGGAGTCCCACACCATAACTCCATACGAGTCTTGAAGCCTATTTCACTAGAAGGGCTTCTGTTTATCAAATAACATGCTGTAGATAGTGCCTCACCCCAAAAATACTTTGGCAGGCTAGCATACAATAACATACATCTTACTATTTCAAGCAATGTTCGATTCATTCTTTCTGCCAAACCATTTTGCTGTGGAGTTATTGGTTTTGTCCTATGCTTTGTGATTCCTTTAGACTTAAAATATTATGCAAATTCCTCAGAGCAGTATTCCAAGCCATTATCAGTCCTCAAGTTCTTCACTTTCATGTCTATTTTTGTTTCTGTTATTTGTATCCAGTTTTTGAACTTGCCAAGAGCTTCATCCTTTGTCTTGAGTACATAAATCCAAAGCCTCATTGTAAAATCATCAATGATAGACATGAAATATCTACCTCCTCCATTTGTTTCTGTCCTTGATGGACCCCAAAGATCTGAGTGTGCATACTGAAGTGGTTTAGTTGAGGTATGAACAGCCTGCTGGAATTTTTCCCTTTTTGCTTTGCCTAACACACAATGCTCACATAGATCCAGATCAGTGATCTTGTCTCCACAAAGTAAATTTTGCTCTGCTAATTTCTTTAGTCCACTTTCATTTAAATGTCCCATCCTTAGATGCCACAACCTTGTATTTTCCATTTTTTCTTGCACTACTAATGCACCACTATTATAGTACTTTCCAATAGTGTATACAAAGAATTCTTCTTTACAGCTTTCATAACCACAAGAGAGACTTTCAATACCTTAAGTGTTCCATTTTCTGATTTGAAGACATAACCAAGTGAATCCAAAGTTCCAAAGGATATCAAATTCCTCTTTAGCTCAGGTACTAGTCTAACATCATGCAAGATTTTATCTGTTCCATCATGTAATCTCAGTTTTACACTTCCAATGTCTTTAATCCTGCAAGCTTTGTTGTTTCCCAGTAACACCACCCCTTCTTCAGATTCTACAATTCTTTCAAACCATGATTTGTTTGGACACATATGGAATTGATAAGTGTATTTTATACACTTAATTTATATATGATTTTAATTGTTAATTATTGGTTTCGAGCAGATTTATGCGGAGTTTTATTGTTTTTGTGGTTGTAGAAAATTATTGAAGTGTTGTGAAAAAGATGAGAAAAATGAGAATTTGAGAAGAAAATGAAGAAGAATGAGAAAAGAGGCTGTAGAAAAGAAAAGAACAAGAAAAGAAAAAAAAAACAGCTATTGGGCTTGAAGAGTTTTTGGGCTTCAATGTTTAGCGCTTAACATAGCGCTAAAGAAAGAAAACCAAGTGCAAACGCACAACTTCCTGAAGGCGAGAGAAATTAAAAGAGCGAACTTGAAGAGCGTCCGCGCCGTTCACTGAGCGCCCTCCTTGTGAAGAGATTTCAGCGTTTTATTATTTCGGGCAATTATTTTCTTGGGCTTTGCATTGGGCTTTTATCTAGAACATATAAAAAGGATTAGAAGTCAGAATTTATGAGAAGAGCTGCCACACACATAGATACACATATCAGAGAAATATCAAAGAGTTTGAACGTGCGATTTCTGAAGGAATTCTGTGCTTTATCGTGAAGAACGAAGACGGAGATCGATAGACCGGACACGTCATCGCATCGACGGATTTGTTTTTTTCATCTTTTATTTATTAAATTCTGATCTGATGTTGAATTTTCTGAACTTAAATTATTGTTTTATTCAGAATTTTATTATGGACTAATTTTTTAGAGTCTAGAGGTTGGATGGAACTTGGTGTAGATGCTTTCATGAATTTTTGATTTGATTGAATTGAGTTTCTTTTAGATTAATTGTTTTTCTAGAATTGATTGTCTTTTCAATTACTTGATCACTAATTGAATTGTAATATTTATTTGAAATCTGGCACCCGGGAGAGGAGATTTTGAATAGTACCATTGGAAAATACACTGTTAATTATTTATATAACTTGGTAGAGTATATAATTTTAATGGAGATTTAAATAGAACATTATTTTACATAGATCACTGCAATTAAATTCTTAATAGGGATATTGGAATTGAATTGTAGTTGATAAAAATTATTTCTTGCTCGGGAGAGGGAAATAATAAACTTAAGTGTTCTTGGCTATTAATTGACTGGAATTCATGAATATTAATTAATTAGGATTGATTGTTGTTGAAACCAGGTGAAATCTAAACATCTAGACCATTTTTCCTCTGGTTGATTTTTATCTGAAAGTTGTGTGCGTGCTATCAAAAACTCATTGATTATTTTATTTTTTTGCAAAATTCTTGATCATTGATTTTCTAGATAAAGTTTAGACTATTTTAATTAATAGTACTGAATATTTTCATTTTACTCTATGTGGAAACGATAATTGATTCATCACTTTATTAAAACTTGACACTCGTACGCTTGCGAGCATTTTTCACAACAAGTTTTTGACGTCGTTGTCGGGGAGTAAATTTTGATTATTGTTTAGTCTTGTTACCAATTAGTCTATGTTTTAATTTAGAGTTTTTTATTTTATTTTAAGTTATTAATTGATTTCTTCGTATTTTTAAATTGCAGTTCACGCGAAGATCTCAAAGTGCAAATTCTCTATTGTTTGATCCGGAGATCGAGAGAACTGCACGTGCTTTGAGAAGAGTGAGAAGAGAAGAAGTTAACAAAATGGCAGAAGAGAATCAAGCTCCCTTGGTGCCAATTAGAGAGCACTTCAAGCCAGTAATCCAGGATCACTACTCTGGAATAGCTCGTGGAACTATCAATGCTAACAATTTTGAGCTCAAGCCTGCATTGATCAACATGGTTCAGCAGAACCAGTTTAATGGGAGTGCAATTGCCGATCCTCACCTACATTTGCGCACTTTCTTGGAAATATCTGATACGGTAAAAATTAATGGTGTGTCTGAGGATATTATACTCTTACGGTTATTTCCTTTTTCTCTCAGGGACCAAGCCAGAAGTTGGCTACAATCACTGCCGTTGGGGAGTATCACTACATGGGAGGAGATGGCAGAAAAATTTCTTGCAAAATATTTTCCACCTGCCAAATCCACCCAACTGAAGATTGAAATCAGCACATTCAGGCAGATGGACTCTAAACATCTTTACGAGGCATGGGAAAGGTATAAAGAGTTATTAAGACGTTTTCCTAACCATAAATTTGCAGATTGGGAGCAAATTGAACTGTTCTATAATGGGCTGAATGCGCCCACGAGAATGTCTGTGGACTCTGCTGCTGGAGGTACTATATTTGCAAAGGATCCCGCTCAGGTCTATGATATGCTGGAACAGATGACAATCAATAGTTTTCAATGGTCATCTGAGCGTATGGGAGTCAAGAAGACTGTTGGAGTGTACAACATTGATCCTCTCACATCTATCACTGCCCAATTATCTTCACTGACTACACAGGTAGCTGCGTTGAATAAAGTGAGTGTTACAGAACTAGCAGGTGTGCCGGGTGCTATGGACGAATCTCACTATCCTGAACAAGTGCAGTACATAAATCAGAGAGGTTATGGAGCTTACAGAGGTAATCATGTACCCAATACTTATCACCCAGGTTTGAGAAATCATGAAAAAAAATTTTACGCTAACAATAAAAATGTGTTAAATCCTCCTCCGGCATACAACACAATTAAGAGTGAGGGTAAGCCATCTTTGGAGGACGTTGTTAGTAATTTTGTGCAGGAATCTGGTAAAAGGATGGCGAGGATTGAGACTCGTCTAGATATCTTGGAGACGCACATGGCCAACATGGGTGCTGTACTTCAATCCATGGAGACTAGCATTGGGCAGCTGACAAATGCCTTGAAAGATAATAACAGAGGCCAGTTCCCGAGTAACACGGTGGTAAATCCCAAGGAGCAGTGTAATGCTATCACGTTGAGGAGCGGGAAGCAAGTGGATAATGAAGTTCGCCAACCTAAGAGCAAGATGCCTGAAACAGCTGCAGTTGAGGAAGCGGTCGAAGAGAAGAAGCCTGAACTTGAAGAGAAACCGATGTATAAGTCTCCACTCTCCTACCCGCAGAGGTTCAAGAAGAAGACATTGGATGAGCAGTTCTCCAAATTCTTGGAGATTTTCAAGAAAATTCATATCAACATCCTCTTTGCTGATGCTTTGGAGCAAATGCCGAACTATGCAAAGTTCATCAAAGAGGTGATGTCCAAGAAGAGGAGGCTGTTAGAGAATGAAGTGGTGAATTTGACTGAAGAATGCA
Organism: Henckelia pumila; assembly: GCF_033568475.1. Classification (NCBI taxonomy): domain Eukaryota; kingdom Viridiplantae; phylum Streptophyta; class Magnoliopsida; order Lamiales; family Gesneriaceae; genus Henckelia; species Henckelia pumila. Next base: position 188,892,119 of record NC_133121.1, on the reverse strand, counting down.
CTGTCGTGCTTCAAAAGAAGATTCCACAGAAGCTTAAGGATCCATGGAGTTTTACTATTCTTTGTTCTATTAGTGGATCTCATTTTACTACTGCATTATGCGATTTAGGGGCCAATATTAACTTAATGTCGTTGTCTATTTACAGGGCCTTGGAGTTGGGAGAGATGAAATCGGCCATGATCTCATTGCAATTGGCGGATAGAAGCATCACATATCCACTTGGTATTGTTGAAGATGTTCTAGTCAAGGTGGATAAATTCATCTTCCCGGCGGATTTTGTGATCTTGGACATTGAAGCAGATCATGATGCTCCACTAATTTTTGGGAGACCATTCTTGGCCACTGCGGACGCCAAGATCGAAGTCAAGAAGGGTGAATTATCGATGGGTGTGAAAGGCGAGAGAGTGATTTTCAACTTATTTACGAAGACACCTAATCCATCTATTGAGGAATTGTGCTTGATTGAGCCGGTTGTGAAGTTGGAAGGTTGTCGAAGAGCTGACATTGAGGTTGAATCAAAGAAGAAAGCGCCAAAAAAGTGAGCGAAATTTAAAAGGCGGGTCGTGAAGTATATTTGGCGTGTTAAAGAGAAGGAAAAAACTTAATACCGGTGAAAGTCGGGCTGACGACTTTAAACCAAGCGCTACTTGGGAGGCAACCCAAGCTTTTTTGTTTATTTTTCATTTTATTTAATTTTTGTTTATTTATTTGTTTTTTAGGTATTTTATTATAAATTTTTAAAGCCTAATTCTTCTCAAATATTCAAAATTTTTCAGGTTGTAGAACATGTTATGCGAACAGAAGGCACGCCCACCCTTTTTCTATGGGCGCCCGCGTGATGTAGGCCCAAAAAATTATGGGAATTTTGAACTCACAGTGCACCTGCCCTATTTATAAAGAGCGACCGCGCCAAGTTTGGAGTGTCTTTCATCTGATATGCGAACTTACAGCGCGCCCTCGCTGTCAATAAGGAGCGCCCGCGCAATGTCTGGAATGAAAAAAAAAAATTGAAGGTGCAAGAACCATGCGCAAACGCGCAACCCACCTGATCATCTTGCGCCAACAACACCCAATCCGCGCCTCCTTAAGCGCAATCGCGCATCTAAATTGTGTCTCATCTTGCGCCAACAACATCCTCAACAGCGCAAGACCATCCGCAAATGCGCAATTCATCTTCACCTCCCTAAGCTCTAACTATCATCCCTTATGCGCCCAACCATCCGCAAACGCGCAAACGACCAGCTGCTCAACCTTGCGCTAACAATGAATCATTAGCGCAGAAATCAGAGCAATCGCGCATCACCTCACATGCTCTCATCCATGCACAAACAAAAATCATCAGTGTATCCCTCAGCACAAATGCGCATGTATCAGCTGCTGTACTCCATGCGATTTCAATTATCAGCAGTGCCACATCCTAGCAAATCATGCAGTCCAAACAGCTCTTGAATCACTCATTAACGTGCGAACGTGCTACAAGGTCCTAATCAGCATTCCATCTTGCGCCATCGAGCTCATGCAGGTGTGCTATCAAGCTTACAAACGATGCAACATTCATGCGCAATCGAGTTTCTGAAGGGAGTATATTTCATGCGCCAACAATCCACTAACAGCGCACCACTCCCGCTGAAACCCTATGCCACCAAACTCCCCAGTTGCAACACACCACGGGCAATCAAACATCTGAAGCTCGCCATGCCTAGCACTCTTTCTTTTTCCCATATATATTAAGTGTTTTATATTGTGTCTATTGCTTTGGGCTTTATTTTTTTTTTGTCTTAATCGTGTGCATGTATTCTTTGCAGGTTAAATTGGATGTTATGTTGTGTATATCTACCGCCTTCACAATGTTATCGCGGCTGCGAATTTTTGTTATGAAGAGGATGATGATACCGGGTCCTGATGCTCGGTGCTAAGGTACATGTCCTTGTTTTTTTTCTTGCATTTAATCATTTAGGACAATGCTTATACTAAGTTTGGGGGGATGAATCATTTTGTGCAATGATTTAGATGTTTAGTTGTATTTGATAGTTTGAGTTGATTGGTTTGATTCTGATTGCGCTTTATAGTTACAATTTTTTTTTAAGTATATTTTGAGTTTGTTTATGTGATATGAGTTGAATGGAGTCGAGAAAGAATTGGAGGCATGGCCAATGATGAAATTTTCTTTGTTTTGTGCTATAACTGATATCCATGACTGTCTACCTATTTAACCAAATTCTGATTTTTGAAAAAATAGAACCAATTGGATGAACAATTTCCTATATACTCTATGATTAATACTTGAATCTGAATTTGAAAACATACAGAAATAGAGATGATTGAGGCATTGTTTGAAATTTTTGGGCCTAATTTTTATTGAATGAAATTTATCCTTAGTTGCCCATCTAAGCTACACGTATATGAGTACATTGAGGTACAAAATCTGAAATTTGTGAAAATCATCGTTTACTGCTGATGATTATTCTTTTCTGCACTGATTGAAATTTGTATGATTTAATTGTGAATTGAGACTTGTCTAGAACTAGTTCGGACACTCTTCGAGGCAATACAGGCATAAATGTGATTAGGGATGATTTAGGCAATTTTTCTAAAAAATCGTTTGAGCCTTTCAAGCTACCTTATTAATGCATATTATTCCTAGTACCTTGTTTGAGCTTTATTGAAAATCGAATGGTATGCATGTAAACGTGTGATAAACCCTCATTCGTCATTATTTCAAGGTCCTACATTTACTACCTATGATAGCCTAAACACTATTTCCTACCTTTAAGGGAGTAATTTGAATGCTAAAATTTTATATGCTCCTAGTTGATATTTGTGAATATGGAATGGTGTGATGAAAGATTTGAAAAGAAAAAAAAATCAAGAAGGTAGTAGAAAAAAATGAAAAAGTTGAGAAAATGAATGAAAAAAAAAAATTCAATGAAGTGAAGAAGAAGTGTGAAAATGTGAATGAAAAGGAGTGGAAATTAGAGTTGAGCATAAATTACTCCTTATTTTGAATTTTTATTCCTTCATTTGTAGCCATGTGTCAGGCCTTACATTATAAGCTGATTAAGTCCTATTGATCGAGTCACACTTGCCCAATATACTAGTGGAGAAGAGTTGCGAGAATTTAGCCTATGGACTGTTGATTGATTCTTTTAATGATTATGAATTTTTGATCGAAACACGCACACAATATTATTCTTTGCATTTACCCGATTGTGAGTGTTTTTTATTTCATATCCTTAATTCTGATACCTTGTTACCTTGAAAAATCCTCATGATCTTTGAATGTTTGAATTGAACTTGGATAAGGGTGTTTTGAACGTGAGTTGCGGAGATTGTAAGTTTATGAAGTTATCTAGTATGATTAAAATTTTCAAGTGTTAGTAGGTTGGATGAGATTGATTTGAATTTTTGAAATTATTGCTGAGGTCATTGCTCCATAATATTTCTTGACTAATCTTGTGGATATGAGTTTTTGGAATTTATTGTTTTGATAGTTTTGCTCGGGAATAGCAAAAAACTAAGTTTGGGGGTATTTGATAAGTGTATTTTATACACTTAATTTATATATGATTTTAATCGTTAATTATTGGTTTCGAGCAGATTTATACGGAGTTTTGTTGTTTTGTAGTTGTAGGAAATTATTGAAGTGTTGTGGAAAAGATGAGAAAAATGAGAATTTGAGAAGAAAATTAAAAAGAATGAAAAAAGGATGTAGAAAAGAAAAGAACAAGAAAAGAAAAAAAAAAACAGCTATTGGTCTTGAAGAGTTTTTGGGCTTCAATGTTTAGCGCTTAACTTAGCGCTAAAGAAAGAAAACCAAGTGCAAATGCACAACTTCCTGAAGGTGAGAGAAATTAAAAGAGCGAACTTGAAGAGCATCCGCGCCGTTCACTGAGCACCCGCCTCGTGAAGAGATTTCAGCGTTTTATTATTTCGGGCAATTATTTTTTTGGGCTTTGCATTGGGATTTTATCTAGAACATATAAAAAGGATTAGACGTCAGAATTAATGAGGAGAGCCGCCACACACATAGATATGCATATCAGGGAAATATCAGAGAGTTTGAACGTGCGATTTCTGAAGGAATTCTGTGCTTTATCGTGAAGAACGAAGATGGAGATCGATAGACCGGACACGGCATTGCATCGACGGATTTGTTTTTTTCATCTTTTATTTATTAAATTATGATCTGATGTTGAATTTTCTGAACATGAATTATTGTTTTATTTAGAATTTTATTATGAACTAATTTTTTAGAGTCTAAAGGTCGGATGGAACCTGGTGTAGACGCTTTCATGAATTTTTGATTTGATTGAATTGAGTTTCTTCTAGATTAATTGTTTTTTTTAGAATTGATTATCTTTTCAATTACTTGATCACTAATTGAATTGTAATATTTATTTGAAATCTGGCATTCGGGAGATAAGATTTTGAATAGGACCATTGGAAAATACACTGTTAATTATTTATATAACTCGGGAGAGTATATAATTTTAACGGAGTTTTAAATAGAACATTATTTTACATAGATCACTACAAGTAAATTCTTAATAGGGATATTGAAATTGAATTGTAGTTGATAAAAATTATTTGTTTCTCGGGAGAGGGAAATAATAAACTTAAGTGTTCTTGGCTATTAATTGACTGAAATTCATGAAGATTAATTAATTAGGATTGATTGTTGTTGAAACCAGGTGAAATCTAAACTTCTAGACAATTTTTCCTCTGGTTGATTTTTATCTAAAAGTTGTGTGCGTGCTATCAAAAACTCATTGATTATTTTATTTTTCTGCAAAATTCTTGATCATTGATTTTCTAGATAAAGTTTATACTATTTTAATTACAAGTACTGAATATTTTCATTTTACTCTTTGTGGGAACGATACTTGATTCATCACTTTATTATAACTTGACACTCGTACGCTTGCGAGCATTTTTCACAACAAGAATGAACATCCTGAGTCTAAAATCCACTCATTATTAGGATCCTTTCCAGTTATATTTAGAGCCTCGGCTGATTCATATCCTTCTTCTGCCACAGCAACTTCCCCTTCACTTTTGGCTTTAAATTTCCTGTCAGGACAATCCCGTTTAAAGTGTCCTTATTTATGGAAATGGAAACACTTATATTTCGTCTGACTCTTTGATCTGGATCTAAAATCCTTAGTTTTCATTGTTCTCTTCTCAGGTCTTCCTCGAGCTACAAGACTCTCTCCTTTAGACTCGATGGCATTCTTTAAATTTTTCTGTAATTCCTTTGATTGAATGGTCGATTGTACTTCTTCCAATGTTATTGATTGTTCCCTTCCATACAGCATTGCGTCTCTGAAATTTTCATATGACTTAGGGAGAGCATTCAATAGTATCAGAGCTCGGTCCTCATCATCAAGCTTTATGTCAAGATTTTCCAGATCGTCAAGAATCTTGATGAACTCATCTATTTGTTCATCCAGCTCCTCTTCTTGATGTATCTTGAAGAAATAAAGTCTTTGTTTCATATATAACCTGTTAGCCAAGAATTTAGTCATATAGAGAGACTTCAATTTGTTCCAAACAGCAGCTGGTGATGTCTCCTTGGCCACTTTATGCAGTGGTTTATCTCCAAGACACAATACAATGGTGTTGTGTGCCTTGTTTATCAGGACCTCTCTATCTTTGGCTGCCTTTTCATCCCCAGGCCTTTCTTCCTTCCCTTCAAGAGCATCTATCAAACCCTGTTGAATCAGTATTGCCCTCATCTTGATTCTCCATAAATAAAAGTCGTTCTTCCCAATGAATTTCTCCAAATCAAACTTCAGTGATCCCATTTTCTCCGATGTGATTCCCACGGACGGCGCCACTTGTAAGCAAATGTGATCACTTTTAATCTTCAACCAGAGAACTCAACCCTCAGCAAGTACGATCTCAATGCACTCAATAACAAGAAACCAGACACAAGCATATAACAACAGAACCCAATTCAGCTCAAACACACCACACGGAACACATTAAGCACTTGAGTAAACCATAATGCAAAAGAAAAACAAGACAGCACAGTTTACGTAGTTCGATCAAAATTATCTACATCCACAGACGAACAGCCCACCATATTTATTGATTGAAAATCAGAAAGTTACAGATTACAGAGCTTAATCTTCAAAGACAAAGTACAATCCAAGCTACTTTACCTTTACAGTACTTGTTCCCTATACTTCTTGATTCCCTCTGCTTTCTCTGGTTTCTGATATGATCAACTTCAAGAACAAAATCCGAGAGAGTATTTTCAATGTGATTATGTTATTTCCCATTTATCTCCTTTGATTCCTTCCTCCCCATTTAACTGACTAACCTCTTTTCCATTAGAACAAAGTAATTGGGCTTCTTAGATTAAGCCCAAAGATAAAATATGGCCAGTCAAATATCTCGAGTCCAAGCTGGAAAGAATTATGGATTTATAAGCCTTTTTAGTTTAAGACACATTTTCACAATATATATATATATATATATATATATATATATATTGTCTTGGCATTTTCTCATCATTCATCTTATAATGAATTGTGATGCATGTATATTATATACTGTGGAAGTTGGGAGATCATTGTTTAAAAAGAACCACTCCCTCCAATTATTCAAAATGGAATACTTGAATACTTGAATCCAATTATATACTGTGGAAGTTGGGAGATCGTTGTTTATAATTTCCTACAACGTGTTTATGAAAAATTCTGATTACAAAATGAAATGATGGTGAGCAAGAAGAAGATGCATGCAGTTTAGGTGAGGGCCTTAAAATGAAGTTATTTTCCTTGCATCTAATATGTGCACATGAAATATGTATGAAAAGCAGTAAAATATGTATCATGATACATAAATACAACATGCATACTCAGCTGACAATCTCAGTCAGTTTTTACATACCTCTAGTAGTAGACTAAGTCTAATCAAAGTTTAGGTTCCAAGCCTACATACAGTCAAGTAATTGTCATATCACTAAAGATGTTTTAAAAGTCTTAACTAAGCTAACAAATATTCTTATATTTAAATAGGATTCTCGGACCATACATTCGTCCGTCGTTAGTCCGTTGATGTCGATAATCTAGTTTCTGCTCACACTTTGATGTTATTCCAGAAGCACCTCACTATTATCGTTTTTGGACCCTCTTATTAGACTACTCAAGAAGGGAATTTAGGAATTTGTGATTTAGAAATCTGCTTCGGATGCTATTTATAGGCAGAGTTCGGAAGCTCCGAACTCTGCAAGATAGCCACGTATCTGGCTGGCTGGGTTCGGACCTTCCGAACCCTGGATGCAATTGCTGAGTCAAAATGGTTCGGACACTGAGGGACAACTGGTTTGGACAGGGATCGGACGTTCCGATCGTGGGTTTGGAACTTCCGAACTGTTCCTCAACTTTCGAACCAACCATGCACACTTTGTTTCTTCCGAAGTTGGGGAGTTCAGACCTTCTAAACTGAGTTTTGGGATCTTTCGAGCTGCCCCGCCTCTGAACTTGAACAAGGGTTTGGTTCGGTGCTTTCGAACTAGTTTTCGGATCTTCCGATATCTCCGGTAGTTCTAAAGTCTAGAATTCATATTTTAATTCCATTCAATCTCTTGATTTGTTTAATTAGTAACTTTTAATCATGTTTTGCATTTAATCAACTTAATACTGAGTACGCGTTACTACATGTCAACTACTTAATTGTCCTCCACAAAATTTGGACTAGTAAGTAGGGGTGTTATCGAGCCGAGCCGAGCTCGAGTAGAACTCGAGCTCATATTTTACTACTCGAGCTCGAGCTCGATCGAGTAGTAAAATATGTGCTCGAGCTCGAGCTCATTTGTAGTTCGAGTACTCGAGCTCGAGCTCTTATATATATATATATATATATATATATATATATATATATATATTAAAAATATATTAATAAATATATATAATATTATATATATTATAAAATAAATAAATAAATAAATAAATATAATAAATAAAATAAAATAAAATATATAAATATTATAAATAAATATATAAATATTATAAATAAATTAATATATAAATATAATATTATATATATTATATTTATATTTATTTATTTATATTATTTTTTAATATATATATGTGGCTTATCGAGTAGCTCGCGTCACATAGTTTCAAAGCTCGACTCGAGCTCGATTGTATGCTCGAGCTACTTGAGCTCGGTCAAATCGAGCTCGAGTCAAGATTTGACCGAGCTACTCACGAGTTGCTCACGAGTAGCGCGGCTCGTTTACACCCCTACTAGTAAGTAAAGTAGGAAGATGACCCATGCACGGTTAAATTCTTGAAGCTTATCAAGAACCACTATATTGCAAACTCTGACTAATGATGCTCTTCTACGAAGAAATAATTCATTTTTTTTAAAAAAAAATGCAAACTTCATATATTTTTTTACTTTAAATAACCAAGTAAAATATAATTGAAAAAATATTTTTTTTTTCACATAAAAATTTGTATGAAACCATCTTACGATACATTCGACTCGACTCATAAAAAAATATTATATTTTTATTTTTAAAATTATTATTTTGAATTATATATTTGGATTGATTCGACTTATCTATAAATATAAATTCGTAAAATCATATCACAAAATACTTACTCTATTTTTTTATTGCTTCCCATCAAATGTATGATTGCAATTTTATTTGTTGATTATTTATATCACATCAATTAAATAATTAATTATTTATGTCGCACCAAATCATTGAATATAAAATTATAATAGTATACTTTGTATCGTTATTTATTTATAATTTATATAAATATAAATAAATTTTGAAAAATGTAAATATGTAATTTAACATATTATCCTATATTTAATCATCAAACCAAAAAAATTATCATTTATCATACTATTTCATATCTTACTCAAATATTTTAATAATACTAATATTGTATTTATCTGTTCAATCTCATTAATGGTTTTTGCATGTCAAACAGACTCAGGTAGTCTTTGACAGAGCTTTTAAGAAGCATTTCCAAGTTTTTTCTTCACAAAATTTTGAAATTTTATGAAATTTTGTTAAGGAAAAGTTTGAGAAATGCTTCCCACAAGCTCTCTCAAATACAACTTTACCACGGTCAGTCATCCTCACTATTATTTACCAAATCAATACATTTAACTCGCTTTAAATGCTTAAATCTCACGGGTTAATTTTATAAAACAAATCTCCGACTCTACTCAACTTATAAAAAAAGATGTGTTTTAAGATATGCCATCTCACAGACACAAACTCATTAGATCATATGACGATAATTAATAAACATACTCTAAACATTAAGGAGAAGACCAAAAGATTGAACAAAATATTGATGAAGGCACACCTCCCTTCTGTTTATTTATCTTCTTCCGCACGACAAAATCGTCTCGCCGTAAAATATTCTATCAAGATCAACTCTTGTTTCATGACACAGAAATTAACAGGTGCAGAATTTATAATCCAGATCTGTATTTCTTTTATTCTACTTCATACCATAGTGAAAATTTGTTGCTGCAGCATCTATGTAATAACTGTGGGGGCAGATCGGCCTGTATATTCTTGCATCTTAGAGAGCTTCAGAGCAACCTCAACCTGCAAGCCAACAATCGAGAAAGAAAGTTCGGTGAGGATGCAGATTTATACGCCATCCGGTTTATATTTCGAATATTCGAAACTCTTGCCGAGACTCTGAATATATTTTGGAACTGAATTTGATTCCGAATGATTTTGTTCAAACGATCAAGAGCTGTTAGTTTATTAATATTTTGTTATACATTTCAAATTACTAAATTTCACAAGCTCAAATCATGATTCAAATATTTACTTGATCTAGTTGGACAATAAATAAGTTCAAAGAGGATGAATCAAGCTGGAATCCGGACTATATTTCAGGCCAAACTCATGTTCAAAAAAATTCATTTTTAAAACAAAAATTGCCTGAAACCCGAATTCGAGATTGAATAAAAAGTGAGACGACTCGATTTTTGCCCTTTAGGAAGTTTGTTTTGAATATATAACCATATCATAATAGGTCATATACACCGAAATTAAGAATCTCACCAGTGGAGCAAGCGCTTCTTGGGAATCCCTCCCGGTCTTGGATGGATCCTTCTCGTATTGCTCGATGTAAAGCCGGATGGTCGCTCCCTCAGAACCCGTTCCAGAAAGTCGGAAAACCTGGTGCATTGTCCCAAATGGATCAGCATTGATATTTTTTTATCACAACATTTTCCATATCTGGCAAATTTGAGTTGTCTTTAAGATGATTTACCAGTCGGGAACCATCTTCAAATAAATATCGGATGCCCTGATGCTTCGAAACAGAACCATCAACAGGATCTTTGTATTCGAATTCATCAGCATTTACGACTTTAGAGACGTCTGAGCGTATTCCTTTCACAATACTGAAATTCATGGAGCATTGTACAGAACTTATCATACAAATTCAACAGAAATATAAAAATTTACGTGGAAAAGAAAGCTCACTCGTTAACTTCACCAAGCGAGGATTGCAACTTAACCAGATAAGCCATAAGTTCCTTCGCGCCACCAGCATCAACGTTCTTCAAAATGCAACACGTGTTTATCAAATGATTCAAGGAAAATATAATAATGTTACGTATAACACAATTTATTATGGACCAACTGAGTTTTGTGCACACCTCATAGTCATAACGAGTATAATAATGACGCCCATATGTAGCCCAATGCTGGGTAACAATGTCTTCGACAGTCACGAGCTTGCCTCCTCCGAGATTATCCTTGTTCTTATAGGCAAGAATAGATAACCATGCTAAAACAGCCCAGATTCCATCTTTTTCTCGTATGTGGTCCGAACCTGTGACATAAAGTGTGAAATGAGAAACTGCGGTGGTCATCTCATTCCAGTAGAGAAGATAAAATGCTAGTGATTCATCCGTGCATTGTGGAGAATTAAACGTTTATCTTACCAGTTCCAAAGCTTTCTTCACCACAAACAGAACACATTCCAGCATCCATCAGGTTGCCAAAGAATTTCCAGCCAGTGGGCACCTAACCAGCAAGAACAGAATTAGATCCAGAAAATTAGTGCATTAAAAGAACAAAATTGTTTTGTAAAAAATTACTTAAGATGTTACCTCAAAGAATTTCAGATTCAGGTTCTTCGCTACAACGTCAAGAGCAGCTGACGTGGGCATGCTCCTGCACAAGAACTAAATAAATCAAATTGTGCATTGTCCATCTACTCACATGCATTCAGAGTTGAAAAAGACTCGAAACACATGAATAAATGATAAAAGAACTAGAGCCAAACCTTGCAACTCCTTTTAGACCACCAGAAAAGTAAGGAATGGCTTCTACAGCATTTGCCGCAATGATAGCCACGGAGTCAGATGGAGTCACAAAAAACCTGACAGCAGCGCACAAGTCAAAAGCATGACATTAATGTCTACAAAAACGAACATAATTGTCCAAAGAGGCACCTTTTGCCAAGAACCATATTGCGGTCTGCATCTCCATCAGCAGCAGCGCCAAATTCTGGTGGCTCCTGCTCACTGTTTGTCTTACCAAGGCCCATACGTGCAACTAATTCTTTTGCGTAGGTTAGATTGGGATCAGGATGACCTCCACCAAAGTCTTCCTGCTCGGATTTCAGTCAAAAGAGAGAAAAATCTCATCAATGAGTCATTATTATAACTATGATTTAGTGAAAAACCAGAGCAAAATCAAAAAACCTTGGGCACACAGTTCAGTAGAGAGCTCTCATCTGCACCAAGCTCTTCCACAAATATACGTGTAGCATAAGCACCGGCAACTCCATTAAGAGCGTCGTAACTAATAGCAAATGCAAAAGTCAATGCAAAACCACAGACAGACTATTAAAGCCAGAGAAATGAAAAAAATATTCTACACGTCATCAAAACAAGAACATATATACCAGAAAGTGAATTTTGGAGATGACAGTAACTTCTGGATGGACTGGAAGTCAAAAATGGACCTGGAAAGGATCAGAAAACAAATGTTATAATGGAAGAGCGATTGAGTCATGAGATTAGGAGAATTTCCATTAAAAAGACAAGGCTGATACTAATTTCATGCAGAACTCATCAAAGCTAAATACTGGAATATTTATTAGTTTATTTATTATTTATTATTTATTTATTACTAGAATGACAATAATCTGATTAACTTCCAAATTATTTAGAATTTCAAATTTCCCATATTGAGTTTTATCATTCCCTATCAGAGCTATTACGGAATGCAATATTTTTTGTATAAATTTGGAAAAGTCCACGTAAATTGAAAAGAACATACTTCATCAATTTGACATATTCATCGGCTGAATCAAAAACATCAACATCAAACTGCCCCTCCGGACCAGCAAAGCTATTCAATCCTACTGTAGAGATATCCACCTGTAATGTCGTTTGAATGTCATGAGAAAAATGTTTACTTGTGAAATTTTATATATATGTATGTGTGCAAGTTCGTGCATGTGTTTCTGTATGCACAAATGAATATGAATTCCAAGAGTAGTTAATACATCCGGCAGGCCTTCGGCGATAAAGTATTCCTTAATTGTAGTAGTATTCGTGTAGATCTTGTCAGTAATTCCTTCCGGAGCAGGTCCACCATTCTCCATGTTGTATTTGATTCCAAAATCCTGTTAAAGAAAGATATAAATATGGATTAAAATAGTCATGTACAACACAAGTTTTGTAACATGTAATATTGCAATCATTTGCTGTTAAAGAACGATTATATCCAGCTAAACATTTAATACCTCCAACATTGATGAATTCAAGGACGAGTCAAAGCGTAAACCGGCATACGAAAAGCTCTTATTACACTGTCAGCTTCTTTAATAAATTATCTTTTTAAGAGCAGGCCAATTACACACCCAACTAAGCATAAGAATAAGTTATTTTAATATTGTAAATCTATTGGATAAAAGTAGAATGTGCAAAGTTTTCCAATTATTTTTCCTACTGTAGCTGTAACACAAGTCACCTTCTCTGATGCTGACCATTCTATGCCACTCTTTATAATTGCAAACCATTCCATCTCAGCAATGTTCACTTGCCACATTGGGTTTACAGAATATTAAAAGACTCCATAAATTGACCAAGTTTTAATTCAGCAATACAGATATTATATATTGAAATACCATTATTAGTATTAAACATAAATTGACCAGTTGCTTCAACAATATGCGAGTGTGTGCGTTTATTAAGCACTCAATTTTGACAACTGTTTCTGGGATCTGGAAACCCATAACAAATTTAGTGCAACATACTGTCACTGCGTTATAGCATAATACCATAAATTTTTTGTGTTCAATGGCAACAAATAAAAGTGATCAACAGTAGCAAAATACAGTTCAAACAAATGGTCACTTCAAATATTCATGACGATAATAAATAAATTCAAGTCAAATTTGGTTTGAAATTACAGATAATAGTGAAAGAGGCATTAAGATAAAGCGGAGACTGCAGGAGAACGAGCACCACTTCATATTTATAATCAATGAACATGGGTGAAAATGAATATGTCCTTAGATAATTTAAAAGTTCTTAAAAGAGTTCCTGTAAGATATATAGTAGCTAAAAAATTGATAATCAAACCATGAACATTAAAGTGTGCGTCAAACAACTCACTGTGGAAAACAAAATCCAAATTCCTTAAAATACTTTGACTGGACGGATGACAAGGTTTGGGTCTGAATCGTCTGATAATATCCATCATCATTTCACTTCATGAGTTCGATGATGATATATCTCCATTTCAAAAATCCACTCGAAATGCTTCAGGACATAAAAGAATATAGAAGACCTGGAACATCAGGAAAATACCTCATTGGGCCCGCCTGGGTTATGGCTTGCTGTCAGTATAAATGCCCCAGTTGCCTTGGATCCCTGCTCAGGTTTCACAAATAGATTTTTCAAAAATTACAGTGGTGAATGTATGTGAAAATTGGAGAAATGGTTCCATAGAGTTTTCAAGTTGTTGCTTACGTCATGGCCTACTCTTTCACGTACAACGCAAGATACGGCAGGAGTGGACAGCAATCCATTTTGACCAACCCAGATACGCCTTACTCCACTAGCAGCAGCCATTTTTATGATGATCTACCATTGTAAAAAAAATCATAATAATAATCTCAGTATTAAGGAAATCATCTCAAACATCAATTATCTAAAACCCAGAAATAAAGACACTTCATTTATTACAAGCCATCAAGATGAAATTCCTTGATAAAAAAGAACCAAGAAAAAATTATTTCTTTAGCTTGGGAAATACTTTCTCGTTCTTCTTCAAAGACTTCAAATTCAAAGAATGCATGAGAGATGCTCTCCATCTAATTGTTCCCTTTTTTTATTCCAAAGTAATGACTTGTGCATCTGGATTAACGAGTAACGACTATTGTAAGTATGACACCAGTAGGCAATGTCCTCTATGCAGCAAGAGCCAAAAGTAAGCTTTGTCATTTACAATTTTCAATACGAAAATCTTATCGAGTATTAAAACAAAAAGATACGAGTGTTTGATTAATTGCTTTATTTCTTTTCTTATTTAAAAAATGTTCAACCAATTTTTCCTCCCTGGTGGGTCCAAATAAAAATATTCAATCTTCACATCTCAAATTTTCCTCACCCAATTTCCATCCCTTCTTTTTATCTCAATCATATTTCTTTTGACATATCTAGTCAATTATTATAAATGAAATTCCCAAAAAAAAATAAAAGAAACTTCTTTGTTACACACGTCACTTAAATTAATAAACAGATATTTGTCAAGGTAATTTCTAATTATGGTGTCTTGTATTAAAACAAGACAAAAAGAACTTACATATAAATTATACAGAATTTCCATTGACAATTGACTTCAATAATAACTATCCAATCTATGACTGATAAAAAAAACCGTGATTATTCTGCACACAAATTTTACAGGTGTACCTGTATAGCATCCTTTGAGAAGTAGCGACCATCACCAGATACAACAAGTGTAGCACCTAAAAAAGAATCCAAGCAAAGTAATGTACTTATAGCAATTGGTATCTATTTAGTTCATGGGTGTATCCATGTAGTATCTACATATAGGTTTGTGTTCGAGCGCATGCATTGTTTGGAACCAGTTGATACAGATGTAAGTGCCTTTTCTTTCTCGTCCATCACTCTTTCGATAACCAAATAGTAAATGCATTCATACGAAAAGTTCTCAAACAGGATAATCAAGTCATATACAATCCAAATTATAATTGCTCAAAAACATCTTCCTTTAGTTAATTTAGAAAAGTCCCAACAAAGGAGCAACTCATAATGACAAACACGAAATAGAAGTGTAACTGTAACCGTCACATTTTTCTTATTTTTACGCGGAAAAGAATCTAAGACTCGATAAGTTGTAAAAAAACTTATCGTAACAAAGAAAGACCGATGTGGGAACACTCAGAAGACTAATAATATAAATGCAAAGAGCGGCATTTTCAGCCTGCAGATAGCTTGATAATACTATATACAGATTTCAAATGATATTGTTTCATACTTTCATTGCTGTTAGATATTCAATATCAAAAGTCCCTAGTATGACCTCACACTGACATGATTATACTTTATATTATTAAAATCAGTACGCATCCAAATCAAACGAAATGAATGCATTGACAAGTGCATGCCAGCATCATGTACAGACACAGGAAACTTGTTCATGTATTCCTCAAGAAGAGTCAATCATTTAATATGCATGATAAAACGACAATATCTATCTGCAGACTATTAAAAAACATTAGATCTATGTTGATCTTCAATTTTTAGTAAACACCGCACTGCCCTTCAAAACCAAATATAGTCATTCGAAAACTGCAACAGAAAAAGAGATGCAGAGTCCTCTACCTCAGAATTCATGACAATACATTTTTGGTTCAACTCTAGAACAGGAACAAGGGAATTCGAAAAATATAATGCATACGAATGAAAAACACCAACCTCTCACTTTATCAGCTCCAAGAGCATTAAATGTGGACTGAACAAAGTTTTGCAAGTAATGTGGTTGCTTGAATACCTTAACCTGAATCATACATGACAACTTTATGTCAGATTCAACCATGAGAGACACCAACCACTACTTGAGACTAAAAGTCTACTAAATTAACCACTTTGAAAATTCCAAAAATAAATGCACCAGGGTCATCTCTTTAAATTATTGCATAGTAATTGCTTAACCTGGACTCCTCACTCAAACATGACTGACCACCATTCCAAAATAACTAAATATACTTTCTGTTAATACTAATCCCGGAGACTGCATAGAGGGGAAATTTTCATTTTGGCGTTCTGTGATCTTAGCAGAAACCACAAGATTGGGTTCATGCGAAAAGTCAATTAAAAACATAACAATTATGACACTCATTTCGATCACTCTATGGTTGATTGTCGGAGCTATTAACTATTTACTTTTCTTTTCTAGAAGATGACCACGCCAATCATTCTATTTTCTGCCAATCATTCTATTTTCTTTTCCATATGATTCAATATAGATGATTGTTGACATTAAACATTCATGTAGCATTTGCACCAAAGGGAACTTATGTATGCCGATCCACCAAACAAAAGCAGAATTACATAAGATCTCACATTTATATCTGTATATAATGCGCAAAGCAATCAGTGATTATGGCAGCATGGCATGAGATTCAACCTAACAGGATGAATTTTATCCACCTTATGATGCTACTCAATGATGTCAAAGCCATTAGATCTACAAAATTTGATTACAAAAACCTTATAAATAACACCTCAGATCTTGTTTTCATTAGCCATTCAAGTCTTTCACCAGAAAAGAAAAGAGAAGATCACACAACACTTGAAATGCTTATCAATCAGCAGTAACAAAGAGAAAAGACCACATTTTTAACCCAAAAAATAAACATAAACGTCCCGCAAATCAAAAGGTCCTCAGGAAGTTCATATCCGAAATAAACACAGGATCACATTCCGCACCCCCAAAAAAAAAAAAAACCCCCCACCTTCTTCCTAAGACCAGATGTCCCAGGTTTCTGGCCCTCAAAAGGCGTGGTTTCGACGCGTACAACTTCGAACAACACCATCGTCACTCAACCTGAAACACAACCCAAATTCAGCACGAAAACAAAGAAGAGGAAGAGAACTTTAACGGGCTCAAGCTAAGATCAGAATATGAAGCATCAAGAATTGAACTGAATAAGATCACGCACACGGGTCTGTGTGGAAATGTGCGAAAGAATCTTCCGGAAATGGGATGAAGCGATGAGAAGGTGACGGATTTGGAGCGAGTGTAAACGAAGAATATTTAAAAAAGAAAAAAAAAAGGTTGGGAGAAAAGCAAAATAAAGATATGAGTAATGGGTGAGAAATGGATTATTCTCGGCCTCATCAAATATTCTATATATTCAGTTCTCCGTGACCCATCAGATACCCGCATTTCACTCCTCTTTCTTGTCTTAGTGTAAATTTATAATGGATGAATTTTATTTATGGAATTCAATCTTACATGTAAGATTTGATGATTCTTAGGGCTTCTCCAACCCAACACCAAATTGGTATAAAACGCCAATTTGGTGTTGAGTAACACTCCTGTGCAACGGTCTCATTCGTGAGACGGGTCAACCCTATCCATATTTATAATAATAAGTAATACTTTTGACATAAAATGTAATACTTTTTAATGGATAACCCATATAAAAGACCCGTCACACGAATATGACCCGTGCAACGGTTGCATACAAGTGTTTGCCTTTGGTGTTGGGTTCATTCCTCCAACCCTGCGCTATACTTAGCGCTATGTTGGAGGAATGCTACAGTGTTGCAAGCGTAGGATTTTCTTTTTTTTTTTTTTAATTTTTTCCTTTTTTTTGTAATTGTATACGTTTGTTTTTTTAAAAAAATCTTTTTTCTTTTAAATTTTCATATCTTTAAATTTAATATATTTCTTTTAATTTTTAATTTTAGAATATTTTGATTTAAAATTTTAATAATCAGATTATATTTTCAATAAATGTATAATTTTTTTTAAATTTTTTATAGATAATTACATCACTTGTTTATTCTTTTATAATATTATATTAATTAATAACATAATAATAAATTTATAAATTATTGTTTTTATAAATATTTTATGGAATAAATTAGTTAAAAACTTTATTTATGTAATAAATAACTAAATTTATGTTTTTAATTATAAAAAAATAATATTTTAATATAAATATTAATTAAAATTTTACATAGAAAAAATTATGATACATTTTAAATAAACAGTTTTTTTTAAAAAGACTGAAATTATAAAGGCGTCCTACTACGTTTAGTAGGATGCGCATATTAAAAAAAATAAATTAGATTTTTTATGTAGAAATTATTATTTAGATATTAATGATATTTAATTATTATGTTAAAAATATTTGGTGGAATAAATTAGTTGTTGTAAATAAAATAATAGAAAATATTTCGAGAATATTCTTTTTAGTGTAGAGTTTAGAGTGAATGGGTTGGAGATGGTTTTTGTATTTGGTGTAGGAATTACACTATCTTGAAGTTAGTGTTACACCAAGATAGCGTAATGGGTTGGAGATGGCCTTAGAAAAATAGAATGTGAGAAGTTGAAATAACACATCATTAAAAAAATAAAAAGAGAAAATACAAAATTTATTTTTAATTTGATCAAGTGAAAATGGCAAAACTACGTCTGAACAAACGCTTGACAAAACAATGGTTTTAGCAAAACCAATCTAGTAAGTCTTGTATGGGGATGACAATAGAACATGACAAGGGAGAGTTTATCACTCCATCCCCATCTAGCGGTGGTTTTTCGATATACCGTACTAAAAATATTGGTATGAAAAAATTCATACCGATATCGATAGCGAAATTTCGAAATTTTGGTATGGAAAAAATCCATATTGATACCGTATAGATACCGAAAAAAAATTCGTTATACCGAAAAAATATATGTATATCGAAATAATTTCTGTAGGATATGCCAAAAATTCGGTATTTGATCCGATATGTAAGCCCTATCCCCGCCCCATTTTTGGCTCTGTCTAGTCGGAAAATCCTAATCTCCAATCTCACAGGAATTAAATTTTCATCACCGTCTTCGTTTCCACTTCAGACCCCCATTGAGTTGGTCGAAAAAAGGATTTGTGCGCAATTGCGAACACAGGCAGCGACGAGAATCACAAGAAACTTGACAAAAATGGTTGGATTTGGTCGAAATCCTTCCTAAGCTAGAATTC
This sequence comes from Henckelia pumila, assembly GCF_033568475.1. NCBI lineage: Eukaryota > Viridiplantae > Streptophyta > Magnoliopsida > Lamiales > Gesneriaceae > Henckelia > Henckelia pumila. Next base: position 188,872,869 of record NC_133121.1, on the reverse strand, counting down.
GTTCCATCTTATTAGGGATGGAAAAATTTCTCAAAATTCTTACCCTTTTCGAATCTCATCTATTTCTTGTCCCAAAAAAAAATTCCGACATGACGTATTCTTACCCGAATTGTCAAGATTTTTCCCATCTTAATTAATATCGAGAGAATGATCAAGAATAAAACATCTTCTCGACTAGACTCCCGACCCTACCCGAAGTAATATTATTAAGGAAAAACTATCAATAAATCCCTACAAGAAAACAAAAGTTTCTCGTCAGTCCCTGTGGCAGTAAACATTTATTCTCACTCGCTGACAAAAGTCTGTCATTTGTTTCAACTCCCTACTTAAGTCCAAAATCGAAAATACACTCAATTTCTTTTAAAACCCAACAATATTATTTATTTAAATTTTCAATAATCAACACTACGGAAGAACATTGTGAAGGAGTTATTTTCCCTAGCTCAAACGACTTCCTGTTCGACGAGATGACAGAAACATTGATCTCCGGCGACAAGCTTGGTAATACAAACGCTATCAGCGATGACGAGGGGAATAAAATATTTGAAAGTGAAGAAGGTAGAAGATGGGTGGTAATGATCAAAATCGCTGAAAATGAAGAAGGAAAAAATTCCAAAAAAAGGTTTGAATCACCTGCTAAACTTGATTCATGGCGTCCAGCGGACACAAGAATGTTAATGCCAAACTGGTATTTACTTTATCCGATCTCTTTTGGTTTTCTCCCTGATTTAGGTCATCTCCAACTCATTACACTATCTTGGTGTAACACAAACTTTAAGATAGTGTAATTCCTACACCAAGAAGATTAATGGATCTTTTAACTTACTCGAGGTGGAAAAATATGTGAATCCTGCTCTAATTAGATAGCTTATGTTCTTCACAAGACTGCAATCAAGACTTGGACTCCGTCCACAAATTCCACCTTTGTCACCAAGCATCAAGTTGTGGTGCTGTTTGCTATAGGAACTGGAGCAGAGCTTTTAACTTTGAAAAACTTGTGTTTTACTACAGTTATGAAATTTCTGTAAGTCCACCATGGCATGAAAGGGGTGAGGCTATAACGAGCAATTTCTTGGATGGATACCACAAAGGCACTAGACCAAATAACATTGAGTTTGGCAATGGCCAATGAAAAACCGGTAATCCACAATCTCAGTCCACATATATTCATCCAAAGGGTAAGAAAAGTAGAAGCGGTCTCCAAAAACAGTTGCTGGAAAATAAAATTGATGGGGAAAGAGCAAAGGATTGTACATCTCAAAGGGAATGTTGGCATTGTCACTGGTAAAAGAACCACTAGTGACCAGAAACCTGGGCTGGAGACAAGTTATCCTCACATCGTCCAATATTTGAAGAAAAGACTTGTTTTGGTTGGACATAAAGCGAGGATCCACTGGTGCTCTGACATGTCCAGGTGAACAGAAAGGTAATAACACCTCCCTTCATGAAGAGTATGGAAAAAGGTAACAAAGAAGTCACTGGACAAGGTGGTGGTGCAATGTGCTAGCGCTTTACTATGAGAGGGACCTATGCTGCTGAGAGAAAGACTCTGGATATTTTGGAAAAAAAAAAAGAGAAAAGCCAAAGTTAGAAGAAACAGGACACCCCATGGATCTTACACAAAGGAGTTTCCAACACTCTCTTGTTCAAACCACGATACAACGACCCCGAAAACATAACCCCCAAGTTGAGCACATTCCCAGTGCTCAATGAACGAGTTACAAGCAAGTACTCAGCTGAGGGACGACCAGAAGCGGGATAGAATAGGAACTTACACACGAGAACCCATAGGAAAGAAATGTGTTCCTCAGAAATTGGTGTCCCATAAGTGGTGTACCAGGTCCCTATGATCGAAGCTTATGAAGTGTGGACAGTGTTCTCTTTAGACAAGGTGTGGATATCTTTTGACAGAATCAATCCTATGACATCTAGACCTAGAACAAGGAGCTTCAACAAGTGAAGGACATCATGTCGAGTAATTGTCATTGGAGCACTGGCAAACAAAACATAATTGCTAGGGGGAGCCTAGAAACAGAGAACACTCTCTAGAAGACCCATTTGCAGGGGAAAAGATTCTTTGGTGAGTTGAATGTAATAGCGCAAACCCTGGATTTTCCACATGGTCCCGAAGTGAGGCTCTAGCCCATCAACCCAAGTCACCCACTCAAGGGAAACAATGCCAAGATTTGAATTTTGCAGCTTTGGTCGGGGGTTTCAGGGAACTAGACAAAAGCGAAGAGGACTCGGACAGAGAAGCGAGTGGGAAAATTTTTTTAAAAACTATCTTGTGGAGAGGAACCTCTACGTATGGAGGGTGGATCGCAGTGGCCAAGATCTCAGTGAACTCGGGTTAGTCAACAGAGAGGTTCAAGGGTCTGGAACCAAACTACGCAGTCAACTATCCGTTCTCAAATAAAATTCCAAGAAAAGAGCAAGGAAAAACCATGTTTACTTGATCACCTCTAGGTTTTTCGAGGCGGCAAAAGAACCATTGGTCAGAAAAGAAGCCATGCATGAGTTGATGAATACCCATCCCAGGAAACCAACGAGAATGAGGTAAATAATAATATTTGTTCATTCTTTATCATGTTTTACAGGTTCTCGATGAACTGTGATAAAGAAGAGAGAAAGATGAGGGAAACATATGTGAGAAAGAGTAGAAGCAACCTCGAAGAAACCCTATCCGGTCGGCGACTTGCAGAAATGAAAATGGAGGTGTGCAGAAGCCAAATGAAGAAGACACGAGAAGAAGAATGGTTAGGAGAGAGGAATGACTTCGAAATAGGGAAAAATAATGGCAAAACTCTGATTGATGGGATTGAATAGTGCGAGTATCAAGGAACGAGAAGGGCGGAAGCCAAATTTTTGAAAAATCAATAATTTGGTCGGCCACTCTAGGCCTATTTTGGTTCCTCGTACTCGCAGATCCAATACACTCCAAAGCCAGCCCACACAAATAGAGGATTCAATCCAGGCTCGATGTGGCAATTATTTGACCCAAAAAAAAATAAATCATGGTGCAGCCCAAATCAAAAGAGAATCATGTGTAGCCCAATTTCGGAAAAGTCATATAATGCAATAAAAGAAAAAAATGACCAAGAAATGAAGCAGCCCACCATAAAAGATGAAAAGCCCAAGCCCGAGGACATGCAGCAGCAAAATGAAATTTTAAAGAATAAGTGTTAAGTCCAAGTCAAAGCAAATTATCATGGAATCATAGGGGCAGAACGTGACCCATGATACAAAGTGAAGAGGTGGGAAGTTGCCCAAAATTGAGGAAAAAGGAGATGGCAGAAGTCACAATCAATCATTCAACAATCACTCAATCTAACATTTTTCTCAAAAATTACAGCAAATTCATCTGCTTAAATTTCATAAACTTCATCATATTTTTATTTTTTCAAAATTCCGATATATATTTCCAGTTTATGTTTTCCAGATCTTCGAAATTTTAAGTGTTTTATTTTCATGTTTTTATGGCAAATTCTTGTCCATATTCAATATCTTAGTGGCAAAGTTAATTTTTCGATTGGTATTAATGAATTTTATCCAATCTATTTCTTGCGTTCTTCGTTTCTTTACTAGTGAAACTAAGACTGACGGTGAAACTGGAGCTCATAATCGTTTGATTTAGAAGTTAGAAAAAAATTTCTTTGCTTTTTGTATTTTGGCACGCACGTGCCTAGGACGCCCGCAACACACCCATTGTCATTTATGTGCAAACAAGCTTAAAAGTTATCAAACTTATTTTAACAACTTATAAAATGTTTTTTAAAAAATTGGGTCACCCTTGATTTTTCAGAAATGAACTTATTTGAATATATTTTTTTCTCCATTTTTTCCTCATATATTTTTTTAAAATACCCACCATGTCTTCCATCTATTTTTTTTTACGCAATTTATCAATTTTTTTTCTAAATTAAAATATAAAATAGTTTTACTTTTTGTAATATATGTTTAAAATTTATGATAAAATTCTAAAACTATTTATATATATATATATAGGGATAATTTCCAATTTGGTCACTTATTTTAGACCCAATTCCTGATTTGGTCATTCGTTTTTATATCGACCCAATTCAGTCCCTCGATTTTCATCGTGTTTCCACAATTAGTTCATCCATCCAATTAAACGTTAAGACTAACGGGAATGACCTGCTAAGCCCATTCAAGCATTACTTTTGACTTCTTCAACCTGTAAACGCATCTTCCTCAATTTTTCTTACTTCCACGTTTGTCCAAATGTGACGGTGGCCTTCCAGCATCTTAGGGTTTGAGATTCAAATTCTTTGAATCTCTCTCTTCCCCCGTGGATTTACTGTGTTATGATTTGGAGTTGGTCAGTGTTAAAATCATTCCATGCAATTTGGGTGCTCGAAAATCGTCCAATTAAGTTTTTTTGGGTTAAGTTTTCTTCCTTCTTCTTGGGTTAGGTTTTATTCTTGGTATGCTGTCAAAAATTTAAGTTCTTTTCTTTCTTAAAATTGTAGCAATAGATATCCGCTGCCCGAAGATCAACCGCAAGGATTTCTTCCCCCACCACGCAAACCTTTCGCCAAACGTCGGAAGAGGAGAACATGTATTGCAGTCGAAATCTTCTATATATCTTCAGTTAGTTTTTGCTGCTGCTGGTTTTTTTTTCATCTTCTTGATTTTCTAGATATAATTTTAGAACTTGCGCTTGGGTGGATTTACCTGCCATTCATTTTTTTTAAACTTGCGCTCAAGTGTTTCGACTAGTTTTGAAAGCTCCTTGTTAAGTGTTTCCATGAGTTGTTGTATTTTTCTAGACAACCTCCTCCGGATACTAGATTTTTTGTCCTTTCCAGAGCCAAACAACCCATTGGACGAAGCCCAGGTATGGATATCTTCCGTGTTCCTAACTGATAAATTTTAGTTATTAAAGTTGAAGTTATGGTAGCGCTTAGTCGTGTCGCGCCCAAATTACCCGACTCCAATCAGATAAACAAATTATGTAGCAGTGAGAGTAGGGATCATTCCCACGAGGAAAGTAAAATTTATATAGTGTTCTTAAAATACTTAAATAATAAAAGGGGATTTTTTGAATTTTACTAACTACTATGCAAGAATTAAAATAAAAAAGATCAATAAACTAACGAGACTTGGTATCGGTCGACTACACCCTTGAAATTATTCATTCGATCATCGATTCCCTAAAAAAAATAATTAATTCACATTGAATATTCATCATTGGAAATTTAATTCCCGTTTCACCTTAATTTTAGTTAATTAAAAAACAACATTCTAAATTAATCCTTACCCCATAAATTAACCCGATAACAGCAATCTAGATTTAAATCCACGGTAGCATTCGAATGAGTAAAACTAATGAAGCTAGACAACACAAACACCAGCGGTTGTATTTAATCTAGTTAATTGTTGTTCCTACGATTTAATAAATTCAACAGCAGAAAATATTAATCATAGTTGCTTCACAAATTAGATGATTCAAACAATTACGGATTTGAATTATAATTTAGCTATAAGTTGTATAATGAAATCACAGGCCTATAATCTCACATACAAGCATGGCAATCAATTCAAAACAACTCTTGATATACAATTTGGAATTAAACAATTGAAACTTGAATCTCACAAATAAAATAACTCAAGGGTTCGTCTTCCTCAACCAAGTACTAAAACTTAGCCACAACGATTCATGAATTTTCTAGCAAAATTCATGAAAGAAATTTAAATCTAAGAAAAATAAAAAAAAAAAACTAGCCGCCAAGATGTTTCTTCAAGCTTCTAGCCGTCCAAAGATGATTCAGAATGATGCCCCCAAACTCTAAAATTCGAGATATATCTTTTAATTAAGGCAAGAGTCCTTAAAAATAAAAATTCCTAAATTACAGATTTTTTTCCGAACAGCACCTCTCGCTCGATCGGCAAGATGTTGTAGATCGAGCGAGCAAAAATTTCCGAACCTACTGTTTAGCAAATACAGCGGCCGCTCGATCGGCAATATGTTGCAGATCGGGCGAGCAACTTTTCTCCTAGCGAGCAGCGATTTTGAAAAATTCATACAAGAGATCTAGCCGTTGGATTGAGCTAAAATTTGGACAGCAGCTTTAAAATATCTTAAATTTTATTCTGAACGGTGAAGATCGGATTTGTAGCTTTCTATAATTAAAAATGATTTTTGGATCATTACTGCTCCGTAATTCTTCTCTTGCGCAATAACTTTTCCATCTTTTCCTCTCTTGTTGCACATCTTCTTCTTTTGTTCTTTAATTTCTATTTTTTCCAGTAAAATGCGATATACTACACAATAAATCCGGGAGTATGTTATGCATACATGATAAATAAAATAAGAACAAAATTCTAAATTACAACATGTAAATGCATGCAAAACAACAAAAAAACAATATTAAAATAAGCAACACAAACATGAATATCAAGCTACACCTGCCTAAAATTTCTGGTACTCTTCAAAAAAGTACTTTGATAGTCTATGAGGAAGCTGATAAATTTTAGTGATGAAAGTTGAAGCTATACGTGCCTAAAATTTTTGGTATTATCATCTTCAATATTATGAGAGTTAATTGAATATTTTGAAGGAGACTTTAAAACATCGATTCTTAATATCTCACAACGGTGAGTTGTTTTAATTGATTATAAGTTGTTATTGTATGTATAGTTCTAATCTTTTGATAAACAAGATTAAAAAAAAAAATTGTTTATTTTACAATGTAGGAAAAACATACGTTATCTTTATTGGAAGTGAACCAGATGTTATGACACGTGGGGAGAAGCAAGTACTAAAGTTAACGGATATAAGGGTGCTGCCCACCAGTCTTTTAAAAACAGAGAAGAGGCCAAAAAAGCTTATCATGCGTATATGGTGAAACAATCTGCGTCGACTTCCTTTCGGAGTACAGGAAACCCAAGTTCACATGCAACTTCAAATTCAAGGGCTGAAGCATCCTTTCGGAATACAGGAAACAGTGCACATGCAACTTCAAGTTCAAGGACTGAAACATCCTTTCCGGAATATAGTGAACCTGAAACATCCTTTCCGGAATATAGTGAACCAAAGTTCACAAGCAACTTCGAGTTCAAGGACTGAAGCATCGCAGGCTGCAAATTTAAATAAGTTGGAGGAGATGGAACGTAACTTGGATGAGATAATGAAGAACTTCAATCTGCTACAAGAGAATTTTAAAGCACTAAGAATTACTAAAGATAACTAAAAGTATTATTGCAAGTTGTTGCGTATGTTGAATTTAAATATATAACTTATTAGGTTGGAAACATTTATCCAGTTCTGAGTATTTTATGCTATTGTATGAGTGAATTCTTCCCTTTTTCTATTTATAAATTAATGTTTTCTTTAAGGTAGTGACCTTGATTCCTTTTTCTTGTGTATTGGTTGGTTTATGGGGATACATCGTTGAAACAAATCACTGTATGGTGTTAAAAGTGCAGTACATAGCAATTTTGTTATTGGGATGAAATCACATGTACAACTGTATGTGTCTCTATCTGTAATAATAACTACCACATGATCGGTTATGGTAAGAAATACTTAATGTGCGACAGAGGTAAAACAATAAACAAAAATTACTACCACTTGAAAATCAATGTTATTCAAACGATTCTTTATTCATTTTCTTTATCCATCAGCAGAGGTAAAACAAGTTCAAATTCAAATAATACGATACAAAATGATACAAGTTGTGGGGCCTCGGGTTAATAATCCCAAATCTTAAGGGGCAATTAATAAATAAGCATCATTAATTAAACAAAGAAGGATTAAGGATCAAATTTTTTTAAAAAAAAAAAAAATCAAGCCCTGCGCTCGATCGGAGCAATTCGTGCGATCGAGCGCACACAAAAGTTCAAAGTTTTTGTTTTTCAAATTCAGGCCGCGCTCAATCCCACGTAGTCGTCAGATCGAGCGCACTCCAAAAACATAATTTTCTATTTTCGAAAATCAGGGGCCGCGCTCGATCCTGCGAGTTCATGCGCTCGAGCGTGCTCCAATTCCAAAAAAATTTGCAGAACTTGTTTGCTGTCAAGGCATGATCATTCAATCAAAAGTAATACAAAACCAGCTCAAGTCATGGTTTAATAACTCTCAAACATGCATATATCCATGTACTAAGTTTCTAACAACAATCCATGCGATTATTACATCAAACTAGTCGTTCAAAAAGCAACAAATGACACAACTATCGCAATTCTCAAAAGTGTAATTCAACCTACATTAAAATATCATGTTTGATGCATCTAACATTCTAATTTCAGCTATAACCCGAGTCCACAAGTTGCTACACTCTCTCCTCCCAAGCTGTCAATGTCATCTTTGACCAGCTCCTGCCCCCTCTGTTGCCATGCACACATACAAAACAAAACAACAGCCGGATAAACTCCGGTAAGAAATCATTCTTAGTATAATCGACATATAAAGCGTTAAATAAACACATCAACTCTATTCATAATCGACTCAACAATAGAGTAAATAACGCATATATCGATCTAGAATTGATTCATAAACCGTCATTGCCATCAAGATTCGTAACCGATCTTGACATGGATATCCATCTATCGTAGTCATTCTTGACTCGAAAATAAGGCCGCCTCAGACCTTGGCATAGAATCAATTCAATATAATATCATATCATTATCATATCGACTCAAACTCAAAGATCCACTACCTGTGATGGATCGACAACATCATATAAAATCAAAGCGACAAACAAGTATGTGATTTTGGCGGGACAACTCAAGAAACATCATTCTCGAGTTTCAAATCCCTGACTTGTGATGTCGTCATTATACCTTTTGTATATCTCGGTTCTGACTACTTCAAATCTAAAATATAACATCAAAACATATATATCAGATTCCATTCAATCTTACCAATTCAGAATCGAATCAAAATCATCATCAGATCATCAATCAATATCATTTCAAACCTCGACTAATTCTTATTTGATTCAACTCGGCGTCTTGATTTGTTAGCCTTCAAAATCAACTGAAACTGAACAATAAAAATTTTATAACATCTTCAACTTCTAAACAAACATCTCAGCTCAGACATAGGCTATCAAAACAGTCTCAAAACTCCAATCGACGGCGTAGCGATTGAAACTCGATAACCGACGAAATACCGAAATCATTTCTAATTATTTCAATTCTTCATACGTATACTCAAATCCATAAAACATCATCCAAATCATCTTATCAGCAGCCATAATAAAAAATATACATGTTGGACTCATGACTGAAGACAAATAACATAAACTATTCAATCTGGTTTCAAATATACGAACGATAGAATGCCAAGAACAAGTTCATAATATCAAAATCTGATATCTGCCAAATAATGATTCTAAACACAATTAAAACATCACAATACTTACATGAGATCGAAGCCCTCGTTGCAAGGATTCCAGAACAATTTATGAAATCGAAATCGGATAACCGGATCAAAAGATACGGCAAATCAAAAATCATGAAATCAAAGAAAATTGAAGAACTTCGGCTCTCTGTTCAACTTTCTGAATTCAATATCCAAGATACACGTGACATGCTGAATATTACACTAAAATCAGATAACTTCAACCAATATTGCAATTTAGCCCCTCAATTCTTCAATATTTGCAATTTGGTCCTCGGCCCTTATTTTAATTCAATTTCAATCCTAATTAATTTAATAATATTAGAATTTAAATCGAAACTCTAAATATTCTCAAATTAAATATAATCAGATTAAAAATTAAATAAGTTCGGATTAAAGCAAATAATCCCGGGCCTTACATTTCTCCCCCACTAAGACATGAGTTCGTCCTCGAATTCATAAACAGTCTAGATATGCAGTCGGTATAATCATAAGAATAAAGAATAACAGAAAACTGAATAAAAACTCGCATCAGTGAAACAGATAAGGAAATCTCTGCCTCATGTCTTCTTCAACTTCCCACGTTGCTTCTTCAACTCCGTGCCGACTCCATTGAATCTTTACCAATGGAATGATCTTCGTTCGGAGTTGTTTTTCCTTTCTATTGAGTATCTGAATCGGCTGTTCAAAATAGCTAAGAGTTTCATCCAACTCAGCTTCATCCGGTCGCAAGATATGAGATTCATCAGGTTGATACTTTCGAAGCATCGAGACATGAAATACATCGTGTATACCAGATAAAGAAATAGGAAGAGCGAGTCCATAAGCAATATTGCCTATCTTCTTGAGTATCTTATACGGCCCAATAAATCGCGGAGATAACTTTCCTCACTTGCCAAATCTAACTGTACCCCTGAACGATGAAATCTTCAAGAACACTCTATCTCCCTGTTCAAAAGATAATGGCCGACGTCGAACATTCGCATATCTGGCTTGTCTATGCTGCGCTGTTCTCATTATTTGCTGTATCAACTTCACCTTCTCAGCCATTTGTCTAATCATATCCGGCCCTAACTCAGGTACCTCAGACACATCATCCCAATATAATGGTGATCAACACTTCTTCCCATATAACGCTTCAAATGGTGCCATCTCTATACTCGTCTGATAACTATTGTTATAAGAAAATTCCATGAGTGGTATAGAATCTTGCCATGTAGTACCAAAATCAAGTACCACAGCTCTTAGCATATCCTCGAGCGTCTGAATAGTTTGTTCAGATTGACCGTCAGTTTGAGGATGGTAAGCGGTACTCAAATGTAAGCGCGTACCTAGAGCTTTCTGTAGGCTATGCCAAAAGTGCGAAGTGAATCTTGGATCTCGATCAGATACTATCGACTTTGGCACACCGTGTAGTCTTACCACTTCTCGAATATAGAGATCTGCCATCTGATCATGACGATAAGTCATTCGGTAGGGAATAAAGCACGCAAATTTTGTCAATTTGTCAATGATCACCCAAATAGCATCACATCCTCGGGATGATCGTGGCAATTTCGTCACAAAGTCCATGGAAATGTGGTCTCATTTCCATTCAGGAATAGACAAACTCTGTAATAAGCCACCTGGTTTCTTCTTTTCAGCCTTCACCTGTTGGCAATTCAGACATTTTGACACAAATTCAGTCACATCAGACTTCATGTGTTTCCACCAGTACTGATTTTTCAAATCATTGTACATTTTACTGCCTCCAGGGTGAATACTGAATCGACTACAATGAGATTCCTTCAAAATATTCTGTCTCAATTCTAAAAGATCAGGAACAACAATTCGGTTATTAACATACAAAATATCATCATCACTAACCTTGTACTCAGACTGATGTCTTAATCTGATCATTTCAATCGACCTCTGAACATTCAAATCAGATTTCTGCGCTTCTTTGATTCGAATCAACAGTTCTGGATCAGCACTGATAGCACAAATTCTCATCGGTCTCCTATCTATCTCAAATATATATCAGAAATACAGCAATCTTCAATCAAATTCGATACACCTATAGTAGACAAGGATAAAGCACATACCTTCCTACTTAGGGCATCTGCTGCTGCATTCGATTTCCCTGGATAATATTTGATTTCACAATCAAAATTCTTCAATAAATCGAGTCATCTTCTTTGTCTCATGTTCAGCTCAGATTGTGAAAACAGATACTTCAAACTCTTGTGATCAGAAAAGATTTCAAACTATTCACCATATAAATAATGTCTCCAAATTTTTAATGCAAAGACGATAGCTGCCAATTCAAGATCATGAATTGGATATCGGACTTCATGTGGTTTCAGTTGTCGAGAGGCATAAGCGACAACATGTCCTTTCTGCATTAAAATACATCACAAACCTCGGTGAGAAGCATCACAATATACAACAAAATCACCAGTACCTGAAAGGATTGTCAAAACTGGTGTTGTAGTCAACCTCTTCTTTAGCTCAAGAAAACTGTTTTCACACGCTTCAGACCACACAAACGGTGCATTCTTTTGTGTAAGCTGTGTAATAGGCTTTGCAATAGACGAGAAGTCTCGGATAAATAGACGAGAATATCCTGCCAAGCCCATAAAACTTCTGATTTCTGGCACAGATGTCAGTCTCTGCCAACTGATCACAGCTTCAACTTTACTTGGATCAACTAAAATACCATCTCCTGATATAATATGACCCAGAAAAACCACCTGTTTCAACCAAAACTCACATTTGGATAGCTTAGCATACAGTTTTTCTTCCCTCAACGTCTTCAAAACTGTTCTCAAGTGATTAGCATGATCACACAAATTCTTAGAGTATATCAAAATATCATCGATAAATATAATCACGAAATCATCTAGATACTTTTGAAATACTCTATTCATCAATCCCATAAAACTGCTGGTGCATTCGTTAGACCAAACGACATGACTATAAATTCGTAATGGCCATACCTGGTTCTAAATACAGTCTTAGGGATATCCTCATCTCTTACCCTCAATTGATGATAATCGGATCGTAAATCAATCTTCGAATATATTGACGAACCCTGCAATTGATCAAACAAATCATCGATACGAGGTAAAGGATAGCGATTCTTTACCGTTGCTTTGTTCAATTGTCGGTAGTCAATACACAGTCTCATCGATCCGTCTTTATTTCTCACAAATAATACCGGAGCGCCCCAAGGAGAAACACTCGGTCTGATGTAACCTTTGGCTAATAATTCTTCAAGTTGCTCTTTCAACTCTTTCAATTTAATTGGTGTCATACAATAAGGTGCTTTTGATATCGGTTGCGTACCTGGCATCAATTCAATACTGAAGCCTATCTCTCGATATGGAGGCAATCCCGGAATCTCATCAGGGAAAACATCATCGAATTCACAAACCACTGGCAAGTCAGCCAAGTTTGGACTAGTCTTCAGTATATCAACTGCATAAATAAGGAATCCTTCTGCCCCTTTCTGTAACAAATCGGTCATACAAAGAACAGATATCAAAGGAATTCGGGCTCGTGAACCCTTACCATAGAATTTCCATTCGTCAGTCATATCAGGTTTGAATCTTACAATCTTCAGAAAACAATCAACTGTAGCTCTGTACTTGGTTAGCATATCGATACCGATAATACAATCAAAATCAGATAAACCAAGAACAATACAGTCCAGCTCAATCTCAAAACCTTCATACTGTATTACACAATTCCTGACAGACTTCACAGATACTAAACCTTTTCCCAACGGTGAAGATATAGACACTACAGTAGCTAATGGTTCAACAGGCAATTCATGTAACGCAACAAATTGCTCAGAAATAAAGGTATGTGATGCACCAGTATCAAATAAGACATAGATAGGATAACTAGAAATGAAGCAGTTACCTGCAATCACATCATCTGGTGCATCTTGTGCTTGCTCTTCAGTCAATGCAAACACTCTAGCATGTTGCCTCTGCTGCTGGCTCCCAGCTTGACTTCCTCCAGTACGGCTCTGTGATGATGGCTGAGGTTGGAATGAATGCACTGAGGATGCTTGCCTCTCTGGTTATGTCACTGATCGAGATGATCCAGCACCCTGAGTACTTCCAGAACCTCGTCATGGGCATACTCTCGCAAAATGTCCCGGTTGCTGGCAAATATGACAGGTGCCAAATACTCCTCTACATTGCTCATTGGTGTGACATCCTCCACATTTGGAACAGTATGCATCAGATGTACCAGATTTCTGTCCCCCTCTGAACTGTCGAGATCCACTTGAACTCGAAGAACTACTACCAGACCTCTTAAACTGCTTGCTCTTTCCCTTAAAGAATTTTTTCTTACCACTACTGCTACCTCCAGAATCAAATCGAGGTGGTGGTGGAATCTGTGGCTGCTCTTGTGTTTGTTTCATCGGCTGTGGTACAAACTGTGCTCCTCATTGCCTCAATATACCTTCTTCAGCTCCTTTTGCACGATTCAAAGCATCAGCAAAGGTATTCGGTCTTCCCGAATTGACAAGAGTGAACACATCGGGATTCAAGCCATTGATGAATTGATCGGCTTGAGCTTCATCACTCACAGCAATATGTGGAGCAAACTTCAACAAGCTAGTGAAATTTGCAACATATTCTTCGATATTTAACTGTCCCTGTTGCAAACTTGCAAACTCTGCCCCTTTGTCCTTCCGATAAGAAATAGGAAAGAACCGTTGATAGAAAGCAGTTCGAAATACTAACCAGGTAATAACAGTACCTTGCTGTTCAAACGCTCGCTTATCCACCAACTCTTTGCAAGGCCATGTAATTGATGAATCACCAATCTCACACGACGATCATCATTATAGTCAAGGAATTCAAATAACTATTCGATATCCTCCAGCCAATTCTCACAGTCAACAGAATTTTCAGTTCCTTACAAAGTTGGTGGTTTAAATGATTGGAATCGTTTCAGAAGTTTCTCCATCGGATTAGCATCACCAAACACATCAGCAGAAGTACTACTCTGTCCATGTTCAGGTGCTGTCACTGGTATCTGTGCAACATTAGTATGCTCTGGCTGATTCATTTCCAAAGTCTGTCTAGTAGTCGGTGCTGGTCGGGGAGGCATATCTGATAATCAAACAGATTAGTGTACAATTCATCATCACATCATAACACAATTTTGTTTCAGTCCCTCCTCTAATAAGCAAACAATGCCTTCTCAAGAGATCGAGTTCTGATTTAATTGCAGTCTAACATGCTTCCACTGATATCAGATAACAAATAACAGATAACATGCAAATCTTAAAGTTGTAAATCAATTCAGATAATAAACATGCTTCAAGAATAATTCAGAATAAAAGACTCGATCTACCCCGCTCATCTATTCTCAGTCCGAGAAACTTAAATCTCTGATACCACCTGTTGTGGGTCCTCGGGTTAATAATCTCAAATCTTAAAGGACAATTAATGAATAAGCATCATTAATTAAACAAAGAATGATTAAGGATCAAATTTTTTTTTAAAAAAAAATCAAGCCCTGCGCTCGATCGGAGAATTCGTGCGATCAAGCGCACACAAAAGTTCAAAGTTTCTGTATTTCAAATTCAGGTCGCGCTCGATCCCACGTACTCGTCCGATCGAGCGCACTCCAAAAACATAATTTTATATTTTCAAAAATAAAGGGCCGCGCTCGATCCTGCGAGTTCATGCGCTCGAGCATGCTCCAATTCCAAAAAAATCTGCAGAACTTGTTTGCTGTCAAGGCATGATCATTCAATCAAAAGTAATACAAAACCAACTCAAGTCATGGTTTAATAACTCTCAAACATGCATATATCCATGTAGTAAGTTTCTAACAACAATCCATGCGATTATTACATCAAACTAGTCGTTCAAAAAGCAATAAACGACACAACTATCGCAATTCTCAAAAGTGTACTTCAACCTACATTAAAATATCATGTTTGATGCATCTAACATTCTAATTTCAGCTATAACCCGAGTTCACAAGTTGCTACACTCTCTCCTCCCAAGCTATCAATGTCATCTTTGACCAGCTCCTGCCCCCTCTGTTGCCATGCACACATACAAAACAAAGCAACAGCCGGATAAACTCTGGTAAAAAATCATTCTTAGTATAATCGACATATAAAGCGTTAAATAAACACATCAACTCTATTCATAATCGACTCAACAATAGAGTAAATAACGCATATATCGATCTAGAATTGATTCATAAAACGTCATTGCCATCAAGATTCGTAATCGATCTTGACATGAATATCCATCTATCGTAGCCATTCTTGACTCGAAAATAAGGCCGGCTCAGACCTTGGCATAGAATCAATTCAATATCATATCATATCATTATCATATCGACTCAAACTCAAAGATCCACTACCTGTGATGGATCTACAACATCATATAAAATCAAAGCGACAAACAAGTATGTGATTTTGGCGGGACAACTCAAGAAACATCATTTTCGAGTTTCAAATCCCTGACTTGCGATGTCGTCATTAGACCTTCGTATATCTCGGTTCTGACTACTTCAAATGTGAAATATAACATCAAAACATATATATCAGATTCCATTCAATCTTACCAATTCAGAATCGAATCAAAATCATCATCAGATCATCAATCAATATCATTTCAAACCTCGGCTTCTTCTTATTTGATTCAAATCGGCGTCTTGATTTGTTAGCCTTCAAAATCAACTGAAACTGAACAATAAAAATGCTATAACATCATCAACATCTAAACAAACATCTCAGCTCAGAAATAGGCTATCAAAACAGTCTCAAAACTCCAATCGACGGCGTAGTGATTGAAACTCGATAACTGACGAAATACCGAAATCATTTCTAATTATTCCAATTCTTCATACGTATACTCAAATCCATAAAACATCATCCAAATCATCTTATCAGCAGCCATAATAAAAAATATACATGTTGGACTCATGACTGAAGACAAATAACATAAACTATTCAATCCGGTTTCGAATATACGAACGATAGAATGCCAAGAACAAGTTCATAATATCAGAATCTGATCTCTGCCAAATACTGATTTCGAAACCCAACTAAAACATCACAATACTTACACGAGATCGAAGCCCTCGTCGCAAGAATTCCAAAACAATTTACAGAATCAAAATCGGATAACCGGATCAAAAGATACGGCAAATCGAAAATCATGAAATCAAAGAAAATTGAAGAACTTCGGCTCTCTGTTCAACTTTCTGAATTCAATATCCAAGATACACGTGACATGCTGAATATTACACTAAAATCAGATAACTTCAACCAATATTGCAATTTAGCCCCTCAATTCTTCAATATTTGCAATTTGGTCCTCGACCCTTATTTTAATTCAATTTCAATCCTAATTAATTTAAGAATATTAGAATTTAAATCGAAACTCTAAATATTCCCAAATTAAATATACTCGGATTAAAAATTAAATAAGTTCGGATTAAAGCAAATAATCTCGTGCCTTACACAAATTGCTCAGTTAAATCAAATTTAAACTATCATAAATGATCCCCCATCCCTTGTCTAGATTTTTTAACTACCACAGTGACTAAACTATGATAAATTCATATGCCAGCACCAACAGATACATCCATAAATAATAAAATCACAACAGCAGCAGACATGATCTCAACAAAGAACAAACATGACCTCCATGTTTTCCCGGTGCGGAAATGGGCTCAACATCAGTAGATCCGTCCATCGTAAAATTCAACAATGAAATCAAAAGCAATCTCACCAATAATCACAAAGTCATACTATAGAAGAAACGGATAATATTGCATCTTCTCATATAAATACATGCACAATAACTGTCAGAAACAGTGAAATCAAAGCATTTTCACCACGGTTTAGAGAAGAACTAACATCATAGAGAGGACAAAAATAGCCAAAACACACATCCAACCTAACCAAAACACATCCAACCTAAGGTTGACCAAATCATAGTACTTCTAACCAAATCACATCCAAGAGTAGAAAAACAAAGATTCTAATCATAAAATCCAGGGAAAAACTGCAAATTTGGTCCTGTATATTTGTCACTTTGCGATTTTGGTCCTCTATGGTTTTATATTTCAGTTTTAGTCCTGCATGTTCCGATTTTTGGCAATTTCGGTCCTTTTTATTCGAAAATGCTTACGTGACACAGTACACGTCAGCACTGAATTTGTGCCACGTCAGCGCCATGTCGAAAAAAGACCAAAATTACCAAAAAAATAAAGATAGCGGACTAAAACTAAAATCTGAAAATATAAAGGACTAAAATCGCAAAGTGACAAATATAAATGACCAAAAAAACAATTTTCCCTAAAATCCAGTAATGGTCATTTCTTGTTGACCGAAGCCTGCGACAAAGTTCTTTCTTCTTATTTGAGAAATTTGGTACAGTGTTAGGCTTTGATACCGAGAAAACTGGTTGAGATGCTGATTGAACTTCTCTTCTTTGAACATTGGAGGCTGATCTTAGCCGGGATATCGTGGTGTAATTTCTACCACCTTTGACAAACACTGGTTTTTGAATTATGGTACAAGTGAGATTTAATACGTTGAGCCATTAAATCTCATCAAGGCGAAATCATGTGTGATATCAGTAAATGACCTTCCGTTAGAATTTTCAAACCTGAAAATAATTAAAGTTTGATATATGTAACTTTTGAAACTAACTAAAAACCAACAAACATTAAATGAGAAGTACTTTTAAAATATAAAGCATATTTTGCATACTTGCTGATCCAAAAAATTATTTTCAAGATCATTATTTACCAATTCATCTAAGCTAAGAACTCTGCATATAAATATGTCATTTGGAACAAATAGCTAGAAATATTTGTTTACTTGTATATTAGTCCAAGAGCAATCAAGACACTTACGATTATACTATATTATCACCCTACAATCTTCAGAAACTTTTGCCCAGAATTTAGTTAGCAAAAAATTTTCTTATTGTTAAACATATATATAGCATTACTTTATACGCTTGGATATGCTTTTCTATGAAGAGATTTAGTCATATATACGTACGTAAAAACATTTATGTATAATGAAAACTGAATTTTTTTTTATTGTTTACGTTCTTGTTTTTGCAAGTGAACTTGCAATCATATCATGAGCCATTCAAATATAACTAAAAAATAATCATAATATCAGCAAGTAATAAGAATCAAGTGTAGGAATAACTTACGCAAGATGAAAAGAAAATATATATCGAGAAAAATAGAGCTATCCGTTGATCAAATCTAAAAAATCCACCATTTTCGTTCACAGTCGTTACATTTATGACTCCACAACTTTCATAAAGTCGAACGCAACTTCCATTTAACAAATTAATTACCTTCAAAATGCGTGTGTACTCAGTCGAAATTTTCAATCCACGGGGAAAGAGAGACCAACTCCAAATCATAACACAGTAAATCCACGGGAAAGAGAGAGATTCAAAGAATTTGAATCTCAAACCCTAAGATGCGGGAAGGCCATGCACCGTCACATTTGGACAAGAGAAACGTGGGAGTAAGAGAAATTGAGGAAGATGGGTTTAAGGGTTGAAGAAGTCAAAATTAATGTTTGAACGGGTTTAGCAAGTCATTCCCGTTAGTTTTGACGTTTAATTGGACGGATGGACCAATTGCGAAAACACGATGAAAATCGAGGGATTGAATTGGGTCGATGTAAGAACGGAGGACCAAATCAGGAATGAAGTCAAAAATGAGGGACCAAATTGGGAATTATCCATATATATATATATATAATATATATATTATATATATATAATATATATATATATATATATAACTATTTGCATTACTTTCATATATAGTATTATACTTTTTTTTGGAAATTTTGAAAATTAAAAAAATCTTATAATACCCAACACATTAACATCTTTAAGTTGTTGAAAATAAGTTCATCCAGACACTTTAACAACTTATTTTTAAAGTAAGATCTGATAACTTATATGCTCCTAAAACAACTTTTAAGATCTTACATATTCTTATAAAACTGTTTTCAATAAGTTTAACGAAACACCATCTTAATCATTTGTGCAATTAAACTTATTCGGCAGTTTTAATATTCGGCTTGATCATTATTTTGTCAAATGTCACCAAAACATATATATTTGTCTATCAAATAATAACGTCTACACAAGCCCTCTTGTATTTTATTTATTTTCCGGTTAATATGTCATGGTGATGAATTAACCATCCATTCTGTGGTTCTTTTTTCCCGAGTGAAGCTTACTAATGAATGAAAAAGAAACATTTTTTGCAAACTTTTATTATTGGAAAGCATCAGAATTGGAGACAGCGGAGGTAAAAGGTTCATCTATCAATGTAATATCCTTTATATGAATAAGAATAAGTAGAATAAAAATAATCTTTCACCTTGTATGAGCGAGCTGTAAATGTAGTAGTGTAATACTCCTATCTCATGTGGAAGACATAATGAAATGATTATGCACTAAGATAGCTGAATTTAGACGAATAAATCAAAATCTACTTAAGCATCCCTCGTCATGAAGTCTTTGGGGGCATCTAGGATGTAGGAAACATTAAAATGGGGCAAAAGTTGGATAATATATTACAAATGATTGTTTAGATCGCGGAGTCACAATATTTTTACATTGTGCAAAATATACAATCTAAATTGTGGAGATCAATGATTTCGACGCACTCCACTGATGCAAGACATTGCCAAGAATATCATAGAAGTTGATGTCAACTTCAGTTTGAGTAATTTTCATGGTCATGAAACCTTGCCCATCATAATAGAACTTCATTTCATTTGGATTTGACCAATTGTAGCCACCCCTCCATGACTTGGAACCACCCCCACTGGTTAGAAATTGAAGTGGGCTATCTATACTACTGATGTGTTCCAAGCAATGATCATGCCCATTTATGTATAGGTCCACATTGTTTGCCTGCAAATATTTTACGGTTCATTCATCGCTCGCATTAAACAACCATGTAATCAATTGGATCAAAATAGCCGCAAATTAATAGTTATAAATATATCAAAATCAAATTTTAAAACTTGGTGGATCAAAACTCAAAATTGAACTTATTTTAAAAAAAATGTGAATGAATGAAACTTTTCCTAAAAGTTCTACAATTGCATTATACCTGAAGGATTGGGAGGAGCTTTTGCACGAGCTCTTGAGTATTTCCATGAATCCCAGCACTTCTAATTGTGTGGTGGCCAACTACAATTTTCCATTTTGCCGATGATTCTACTAGTGCTGACTCCAAATCCTAAATTATTTTGAGAAAAATAAGTTCATTTCATCAGTTGAAAAATTAAATACTCCATATAATTTCTTCTTTAAAGAATAATATTTTCCACATTGAATTTAATCTTTTTTAGAGGATATATCAATTTTGCCTTTAAGAGGGTTGAAATATATTTGTCTCTGGGAAGCACCCCTCTCCAGTCGTACACTTCATCTCCAGGATTGGTGAAATATTTATCTTGGAATGGTGTTGTGTCTATGAAAAGGAACTCCGCGATTTCTGATAAAAAAATTGGGGAAATGAGGAAAATCAAATATAATAATAATATATTGAATAAACATAATTCGCATTTGAATATGATGAATATTATATCTGATAATCGAAAACGTCAATTTTATTTTCAATATATATATATATAAAAAAACACACACATATATATATATAAACATCGATGAGGTGACATCATGTACATTCATTAGGTGGACATCATTTTAATCGTTGATCACGTAGATGCTCGGCCACTGTGGGGAATTAGTCTATCCTACACCAAAAATAATTCTCCACGTACATATTTCAATATCATTAAATCATGTGAGTCTCACATTTATATGGAAGTTGACATCATATATTGATGATCTAATGACTTAAGTTTCATCACATCATATGAGGAGAAATACTTTAGGTATAACATAAAAATATCCCACAGTTGATGATCACCGTATGTATATATATTTATTATTTTTACTATATTATTAAAGACGGGAACTCTTAATAACTATTTAGGTCCCGTTTGGTACATAGATGAGATAACTCTTGGATTAAAATATTGATTGATAAGTGATGGATAAGAGAAGATAAGTATGTATTTGATAGTTATTTTTATGTTTGATTTTTAAAAGTGAGATAAGTTAGTAGAAATAATTTAGATTGACCAAAATGTCCTTCTTTCTCTCTCAATTATTAACCTATTTATTTTCATTATTTATATTGAAGGGATGGTTTTGTAAATTGCTTTTATAATCCATGTGGATAAACTTAATCAAAGATAAAATGGGTTGATGAGTTATCAATGAGTTATCTAACTTTTAATCAATCCTTATTTTTATCTATGATCAATAATTACATCAAATATGTGATTGCAAGACAATCAACAGTTTATCCAACATACCAATATAATTCAGCTTGGTTTGTGTTTAGATATCTCAATATTACACTTCATCTCCATGTTTTTTGTTTCACTTTTTGAAGCATTTCCTTCAAACACGTATACAGCGGTTTTCAATTATCTGACTCCCCAATTTCCGAAACTGGATCATCCCATTGACACATCCAGATTTCAACTTCTCTCTTCTATGTTTCACTGTTTCTTCATAGTAAACTTTATTATTTTTGATTTTTTTTTATAAAAAAGATGCTAGATTGTTAGTTTCAAAATTCCAATTTCTCCATTTCAGAAATGAAATCGTCCTCATCATTTGCCAATGACATACACTAATATTTGGTTTGGGTACTATAATTTCGGTACGATTATATTTTTTAAGATAGGAATTCGATTTGGTGAAATTTGTGCAAGATTGGAGAATAGTAACTTTGAATTTCTTTTTTTATATATATATATATAGTAATAACTTTGAATTTCTAAATTGACACGATAATATATCTTTATATTTCTTGAATCTGTTTCCATGGATTTTGAGTAATTTATAATGGCCAAGCATATAATTTATTATTTGCTGTTATTTCTTGGTTTAAATTGTTTGTTTCTTTTTTTGTTTGTTTGATTGTTTTTTTTTTCTTTTCTGGTAGCTAGTAAGTTCCCTACATGTTTTTCATGCTTGCAAACAGAGTGTTTATAGAAATATCATACTTAAATCATTAAAAAAAAATTTAAGATTGATATCTTCTTTCACCACATTCGTTGCATTTATTTTATAGATTTGACCACAGTTTATCAA
Source organism: Henckelia pumila (assembly GCF_033568475.1). NCBI lineage: Eukaryota > Viridiplantae > Streptophyta > Magnoliopsida > Lamiales > Gesneriaceae > Henckelia > Henckelia pumila. The sequence continues at coordinate 188,850,294 of NC_133121.1, read as the reverse complement.
TTTCTTTTAAGATTATTATTCTTTATATGAACCTTTTTGTTGTGTGTTCATCAAATTTGAAGAAATAAAATCGAAAACTCGAAGATTCTCATTCATGGCATTGTTAAGCCAACGTCAATTCATAAGTTTAGATCCCTAATTTTTATGGTTTATGTTTTATTATTTTATTATGTTTTGAATTAATCCATTTAAACAAAAAATAACATTACAAACTTGATAGACATTGTTAGGAATCAATTCGGAAATTTAATATTCGAGAATTCACCACGCACGTAAGAACACAATCCCAGAAACAGATAAAATCAACGAACACATATCAAACTCAAACACTCACGCGAAAACAATAAACAACGCAAGTATTTACGTGGTTTGACAAAGATTTGCCTACGTTCACGGGAGAGCAACACAACAACTTTTATTAATCACCAACAGAACAATCCAAGCTCAATCAACAAAGCTTATTACAGAGATGGACTAAGACAAAATATCAAGCTAGATACAGACACAATTCAAGCTTAAAGCCTTGAATTCTTTTCTTCACAATCTTCGCTTTTCTCTCCTCCGAAATCTCTCTTCCTTCTCTCTCAATATATTCTGAAGAAATTTGATTTTCTGTTATGTTTGTTGCGGCCAGTTTCCATCTGCTTATATAGAGAATTACACCAACTTTCATCTTGGGCTTTAGGTCAACAGTAACTTATGGCCCAATTATAAAGTCAAAATGGTCCAACCCGATAAGCCTTCATTCATCAGTCTGATCTGCTTTTGTACTTTGATCTGCATCGACCTGCCTTCAAGCTCACAGCTTCTCGGACACTTCATCTGACTTCTAACCAAGTCACAGTACTCGAGCAATCGATCTGCATGAACTCATCCGAAAACTTATTTGACCATCACTTCGATCTGATCCAGTACTCGATCTGGACTATGAATTCATCTGATCATTGAACTCATCTGATCTGTACTATTCGATCCGATCTCTTTTCTATTCCCATTCAATCTGATAGAAGCATACTTCAACAATCTCCACCTTGATTCTTTCAGGTTGAATGTTGATCTCCATCCTAGCCTCCTTGGCTAATTTTCAATCATCGCATTAACTAAGTCCAAACATTTCTTGAACTTAGCATACGACAGTGACTTCTTCATAGCATCTGCAGGATTTTCTTCTGATGCTATCTTCACAAGGATCACATCTCCTTTTTCAATCACATCTCTGACGAAATGCATCTTTACATCTATGTGTTTCGATCGTTCATGATAGACTTGGTGTTTCGTCAAGTGTATTGCACTTTGGTTGTCACAGTGTACTACAACTTGATCTTGTTTTACACCCAACTCCGCTATCATTTCTTTTAACCACAATCCTTCTTTTATGGCCTCCGTAACTGCTATGAATTCTGCCTCAGTGGTAGAAAGGGCAACCACTGACTGTAGATTTGACTTTCAGGTGATCGTTGTGCCATAAAAGGTGAACACATATCCAGTCAACGACTTTCTAGTGTCTAAGTTCCCAGCAAAATCTGAATCCATATATCCAACTACCGGATCAATCTCATCTTGTTGTTTTTCGAACTTCAACCCCAACCAGTTGTGTTTATGAGATATCGAAGAATCCACTTCAGAGCTTCCCAATGATATGTACCCGGATTAGCCATAAATCTTGACACAACACTGATTGAATATGCCAGATCAGACCTACTATACACCATTCCATATATGAGACTCCCCACTCCACTAGCATATGGAATACCAGCCATCTTCGTCTTGTCTTCCTCATTTCAGGTGACTGACTCGCAGATAGCTTCAAATGTTGTCCTAGAGGGGTCAAGACAGATTTTTCTTGATTTATATTATACCGCAGAACAACCTTCTTCAAATAGTTCTTCTGACTCAGATGAATCTCCTGCCTTTTCCTGTTTCTCACTATGTCCATGCCCAGAATTCTCTTCGCTTCACCCAGATCTTTCTTCTCAAACTCTGAGTTGAGCTGTTGTTTCAAGGATGATATCTCCGTCCTACTTTTACTTGCAATCAAGATATCATCAACGTAAATTAGTAGGTACAAAATAACTTGCCCATCATCGTTCTTCAGATAGACACATATGTCATATTGGCTTCTCACAAAACCAATACCAATCATGAACTCATCAAACCTCCTATTCTACTGCCTCGAACTCTGCTTCAGTCCATACAATGATTTTCTCAGTAAGCAAACTTTTTTCTGTGTTTTCTGATGTATGAAGCCCTTTGGTTGTTCCATATAAATGGTTTCTTCCAGGTCACCGTGTAGAAATGCAGTTTTAACATCCATCTGCTTAAGCTCCAAGTCGAGCTGGTTCACCAGTGCTAACATAATCCGGATGGAACAATGTTTGACCACCGGAGAATAGACTTCATTAAAATCTATTCCTTCTACTTGACCAAAACCATTTGCAACCAATCTTACTTTATACTTGATCTGATCTATGCCAGTAGTTCCTTCATTCTGTTTATAGATCCACTTGCATCCCAATGTCTTTTGATGCTTCGGTCTATCTACTAACGTCCAGGTTTGATTCTTCTCAAGTGAGTTCATCTCTTCATTCATAGCTTCAATCCACTTGTTTTTATGTTTACTCGCCATAGCTTCATCATATGTATTCGGCTCTCCTCAGTTACTGTAATTGCATACCAAGCCAGATCAGCTTTACCAAACCTCTTAGGAGCTCTGATCTCCCTTCTGGTTCTGTCCCTTGCAAGATTATAAGTACTCAAATCCTCTGTTTGATCAATCGTTATCACATTCTCATCTTGCATTTCTTCTGACCCTTCATCTGGCACAGAAGACTCCACCTCAATCGGTAATTTAACATTCTCACTGATCTGACTGTCCTTTCCATCTGTATTCATTTTATATCCCAGTTTGGATTCATCAAACTTCACATCCCTGGTGTTGAAGCACTTTGGACCTCTTGACTCCAGGTTTCAAACCTTATAACCCTTCACACCATCTGGATACCTAATGAATATACATCTGACTGCCCTTGCTTCCAACTTGTCCTGCTTCAGATGAGCATATGCAAGAAATCCGAATATCCTCAAGTTTGAATAGTCTGCAGGTGTTCCACTCCACTTTTCCATTGGTGTCTTGAAACCAATAGCGTTGGATGGACACCTGTTGACCAAATAGCACGCACTAGATAATGCTTCTCCCCAGAAGGACTTAGGTAGAGAAACATTGATCAACATACATCTGACCCTTTCCAGAAGAGTTTTATTCATTCTCTCTGCCAGGCCATTCTACTATGATGTTCCTGCCAATGTTTTGTGTATGGTAATGTCTTTCTCCTTACATAGCTTGACAAACTTATCTGATAAGTATTCCAGCCCATTATCTGTTCTCAAGTGTTTAACTCTTCGATCACTCTTGTTTTCAACTGCCATCAGCCATTCTCTGAACTTGTCATATGCTTCATCTTTAAGATGAATATCCATACTCTCCTTGAGTAATCATCAATCAAAGACATGAAGTATCTGCCTCCTCCATGAGTTTTTGTCCGAGAAGAACCTCATAGATCTGAATGAATGTAGGCCAATGGTTGCTCTGTTGTGTGACTTCCTTGACCAAATGATACTCTTTTTGATTTCCCAAGAGCACAGCTATCACACAACTCCAGTGATTCGATCTTATCTCCACCTAACAGACCTTATTTAGACAGCTCATGTAATCCCTTCTCACTTACATGTCCAAGCCCCAAATGTCATAGCTTGGTTCTGTCATGCTGTTCTTGAATACTTGCTGTACTTCCAATAATTGTATCGCCTTGTAGTACATATAGGAGGTTCCTCTTGACAGCCTTCATAACAACCAGAGATCCTCTAGATACTGAGATACTTCCTGCTCCTGATCTGAATGAATATCCTTGAGCATCAAGTGTTCTCAATGATATCAAGTTTCTCTTCAACTCGGGCACATACCTCACCTTGGTAAGTACTCTGTCGATCCCATCATGCATCCTTATTCTGATATTTTCAGAGCCTTTTATTCTGCATGACTGATTACTCCCCAATAGTACCATGCCCTGATCAGCTTCTTCCAGCTTTTCAAACCAAGATCTTATAGGACACGTGTGAAAGGAGCATCCTGAATCCAGTATCCACTCGTGGTTTTGATCACCTTTAGAAACCACCAATACTTCTGCTGAGTCATATCCATCTGTAGCTACAGCCAGAGTACCATCATTTTTGGGTTTTTCCTGTTGCTTCCATTTCCTTTTCGGACAATCTCTTCTTAGATGCCCAATCTTCTGACAAGCATAGCATTTCATATTATCCAAGTTTCTGTTATGGTATCTTCCTTGACTCTTCGATCTGGATTTTGGCCTGTATTTCCCATCGAATGTCCTTTTATCACTTCTGCCCCTCTCCATAAGACCTTCTCCATGTGATTAAGTGTTTGTGTTTGACTTTCTCTGAAGTTCCTTGCATTGAATAGCAGACATAACTTCTTCCAATGTTATCGTCTGTTCTCTTCCATATAGCAAAGCATCTCTGAAATTTTCATATGCTTTTGGAAGAGCATTCAGAAGTATCAAAGTCCGATCTTCGTCCTCAAGCTTTACTTCAATATTCTCCAAGTAATCCAATATTTTGGTAAATTCTTCGATCTGATCTTCCAGGTTCTTCTCATCCTTGATCACAAAGGAATACAACCTCTATTTCATGTATAGACGGTTAGCCAGGGATTTCGTCATGTATAGATTCTCAAGTTTAAGCCACACAGCCGCTGCAGATTCTTCTCTGGCCACCTCCCGAAGAGGTCTATCTCCCAGACAGAGAATAATCGCACTGTGTGCTTTCTCGAGCAATTCATCTTGTTCTTTATCTCATCAGACATCTTCCCCTTCTTCTTAAGAGCTTCCACTAATCCTTGTTTTATCAGGATTGCCCGCATCTAAATTCTCCAGAGCGAGAAATCGTTCTTGCCCGTGAACTTCTCAATATCAAACTTCATTGATTCCACCATCTTTACTTGGATTCCCACAGACGGCGCCACTTGTTAGGAATCAATCCAAAAATTTAATATTCGAGAATTCACCACGCACATAAGAACACAATCCCAAAAAAAGATAAAATCAACGAACACAGATCAAACTCAAACACTCACGCGAAAGCAATAAATAACACAAGTATTTACGTGGTTCGGCAAAGATTTGCCTACGTCCACGGGAGAGCAACATAACCATTTTATTAATCACCAACATAATAATCCAAGCTCAATCAACAGAGCTTATTACAGAGATGGACTAAGACAAAATCTCAAGCTAGATACAGACACAATTCAAGCTTAAAGCCTTGAATTCTTCCCGCCACAATCTTCGTTTTTCTTTCCTCCGAAATCTCTCTTCCTTATCTCTCAATATATTCTGAAGAAATTTGATTTTCTGTTATGTATGTTGCGGCCAGTTTCCATCTGCTTATATAAAGAATTACACCGACTTTCATCTTGAGCTTTAGGTCAACAGTAACTCATGGTCCAATTATAAAGTCAACATGGTCCAACCCGATAAGCCTTCATTCATCAGTCTGATCTGCTTTTGTACTTCGATCTGCATCGACCTGCCTTCAAGCTCACAGCTTCTCGGACACTTTATCTGACTTCTAACCAAGTCACAGTATCGAGCAATCGATCTGTGTGAACTCATCCGAAAACTCATCTGACAATCACTTCGATCTGATCCCAGTACTCGATCTGGACCATGAATTTATCTGATCATTGAACTCATCTGATCTGTACTATTCGATCCGATCTCTTCTCTATTCTCATTCAATCTGATAGAAGCATACTTCAACAAACATTGTGTAAGTTGTATGTCGAGGATACAAATGATATTTTTTTAAAAATTATTTTGCTATTTGCATTACTCTTCCGTACATTTTTCAAATATTTTAATGTTGGTAATTTTTTATTTGAAACACCACGTGTTCCTTTATATTCTTTCTTTCTTTTTAATTTTTCAAGTTTAAACTTCGTATAAAAAATTCTAATTGCTTGGATTCCCGAAGAGCAATAAAATATAAATTCTTTTCGGTTGTTTTCCATCGCTCATAATTTATTGCTTAGAACTACATTTGGTTGAGTTGCACAAGCTTTGTAAAAATTTCAATGTAGTTTGGGTTAAATATTGAGTCCTCATTTTTCTTATTGTATTTTATACCCCATATTTAATTTATTACTTGATAAGTACGATGAAACTTTTACGAATGAAATTTATTATTGTATTTTATCCTTATTTTCTTATTGTCATTTGTAATTTGAGATTCAATTGTTATGCTTTTCAATTTTAATTTGTGATTCAATTGTTTTTCTTTTCAATTTTGGATTTCGTTTCTGCAGTCAACAAAGCTATGGAATTATGTTTTGAATTAATGTTAAATTTATAAAATTAACAAAAATAATAGATATTTATTTAATTTGTTACACACGCAACGAGTGTGCCCAAATTGCTAATATATATAATTTTTCTTTTGAATTATTTTGGGAATCCCATGAGTAAAATTAATGATTTCTAGATCTTAGTTGTAAACATAAAATTTCCAAAAATAGGTTGTATTTTTAACAATAGTAAGTTTAAAAGACTATTGACCCGGGGAATTGAATTCAAAGTACCCTTTAGGTGGCCTTTGGATGACATGAATAACTTACTCCTAATTTTCAAAACCTCAACTGAAACGGACATTAAAAATTTCTTCACACATAGGGATGTAAACGAATCGAACTGTTCGCGAGCTATTCAGAACTTGGCTCGTGAAAAAGATCGTTCGAGCTCGTTTGTTAAGCTTATCAAGCCAAGCCGATCTTAATTTTGAGCTCGGCAATTTTCACGAGCCGATTGAGCTTAAGGATGTTCAGCTCGTTAGCTCGCGAACATGTTTATTAATAGGCACAGGAGCTCGAGCTTGACTAGTTTAGGTGGCTCGTTATCTCGGGCTTGGGCTCGGCTCATTTAGTGGCTCGTTAGCTCGGCTCTTTTAATGGCTCGCGCGTTAGCTCGGCTTGCCAGCTCGAGCTCGAGCTTGGGCTCGGTTCGTTTAGTGGCACGTCAGATTGAGCTCGGATTCGGGATCGGGCTCGACTCATTTTGTTGGTTTGTGAATATATATTAGTTTATATGGTTTCTCGAACTCGGCTCGTTTAGTCATTTTAATATATTCATTGAGTAAATTTACAAATTATAATATTTTAAAAATTAGTATATTAAAATTTAAATTAAATCTTTCTTAAAATAAAAAAATCTTGATTTTACTTAAATAATAAAATTTTGATTTTATTTAAAAACTCAAATACAAAACCTTTCTTGGGATATTCTTTTTATTATTAGGTTTGCCATTTTTTTATGTACGAAAAATTTAATTTTAGTGATGTATTGTGTTGTATTTACACTATATGAGTTCGAAAAACGAGCCCACTTAACGAGCCAGAAAATGAGCTCGCTTAACGAGCCCGAAAACGAGCCGAACTCAAACCAGAAAACGAGCTCGCTTAACGAGCCCGAAAACAAGCTCGCTTAATGAGCTTGAAAACGAACTGTATAACGAGCCTGCTTAACGAGCTTGCTTAATGAGCCTGAAAACGAGCCGAACTCAATCCAGACTCGTTTAATACGATAAACGAGCCGAGCTCGAGCCAAGCCTGAGCCGATATATATACTAAACGAGTCGAGCCCGAGCCTTATGATAAAAGCTTGGTTCCTTTATATCTACCAAACGAGCCGAGCCCGAGCTTGATACTGTTCGGCTCGGCTTCGCTCCGCTCATTTACATCCCTAAATCACAGGCACATACATACGAGTGTGTATGTACCTTTAGGTTGCAATTAGATGACACAATTTGAAGTTATATATTTTAAAATTCATTTGATTGTTGGGATGAATTTTGTGTTGGCTGAATTTCAAAATCATCCCATACTAATCTATGTAAATGCAATGATAGTTACGATGGATTTGAAATATACACAAGATGTGTGTCATTTTAAATCAATTATTTAAATCTTTCTTCAAATCAAAATTTTTCATTCAAATGCAACTTTAATTAATTACTAGAGTTCCTTGCACGCGATACGTGCATATACATAAATTTTTTTGTGTTAATTAATTTTCATTTTATTTTAAAACTCACATGATGAATAAGAGATTCAAAAGTTTAAAAGTGATAACTTTATATTCGAAATCTTTTAAAAGAAACAAAAACAAAACTATCCAATCTAAAAATTAAAAAATACAATTAATAAAGATAGCTAGTGTCATTTTGATAAATAAGATTATCTCTAATGGCTAAAAAAATATGAGACCATAAAAATGAATAATTTGTCTAATAATTTTGGTTTTGTTGGGAATTAAGTAAGGATATAATCGTAATTACATCTCAAACATCACTAACTAATTGAAAATTTGTTAATTAAAGGGTCTCTACTATAATAATAATAATAATAATAATAATAATAATAATAATAAGCGAACCTGCATTGAGAATGTATGATTTTAAGCAAAACCATTTACTATCCTTTCGACTGAGGATAGGACTCAATTGTGCCAAAGCATCTCCTCTATAATCATGGTTCCCCAAAACTGATAAAGAAAAAAAAAAAGAATAACATTTATATATATAAGCTTACAATACAAAAATTTTTAAATTGAAAATTTGAGAGGAGGGTGCAGAAATTACCACTATACCACTGCTTCTGTAAGCTTGGAGCTGTGTATACATTGGTAAAGGATTCATCAAAGGCTGGATCATTTACATTGATCAATCCATTGGGATAAAAGTTGTCACCAGTTGAAATAACAAAATCCAAATCCATCTTTTCTCCAATTACACCCATCTATCAAATATTTAAAAAAAACAAAGCAAAACAAAAAAAAGTTAGAGACACACTAGCTGATCATATTCTTGATTTATTATGAAAATATTCACCTTTGATATACAATACATGTTTACATTTTTTTAAAAAAAGATTTATACATTGTTCCACTCTCGGGATTTAATCTTTTTTTTTTTTTTTTTTTTAAAAATAACAAGATGTGACTAAAACCCACTACCGGATTTTAATGGTCGCGGACCAAGTGGGGAAACATGGTTAGGCAGCTAAAAATTCATCATAATATATATTGATTTCGAGCACCCTAGTGTGCAGGAATTTCGTGAGCGACCAGTGTGTTTTAGTGGTCCCAATTTTTTTTCTAATAATACCAAAACACACTATTTTAGTGGTCGCTCTCGAAATTCCTGCGCACTAATGTGCACGAGATCAAAATTAACTAACTAACTAACTAACTATATCTATATATATATATATATCTATATATATATATATATATATATATATATATATATATATATATTATCTAACAAGATGCCATTGGGATTCAAACGTCCATATGCACATTAACAAGGTAGACTGCAACCATGGTCCATGCATTGGAGAGGAATTGTTGTGGAGAAATGATTGTCTTTACTGAGAAATCAATCAAAACATGGTTAATCATGTTATGATTGATTCTACAGTTAAAAAGATTTAAATTGTATAATTATGTCCATCTATTTTGTAAAAGGTCAAAATTGAATTTTTTTTTAAAAAAAAATCTAGGAATGTTTTCTCTTATAATATGGTCTGTATAGACTTTCGATTATTTAGCTGCTCAAAATTTGATTTGATTCACAAAAGTATTGACATAATATCGAACCAAATATTCCGATAAATAATCTTAAACTTGTATATGATTTGTCACTTGTAGGTGGGATGAAATTAGGATCCACATCACATTCTATATACTTATGTTTGGTACGTAGGGCGCCAATGAGAATGACAATTTTCATTACTATCTTGTGATGCGGATGGCTGTTCTCATTGTCATTTCTTCATTTATCAATCATTATGATGAAATGGACCTATATTTCAATATATTTCCACTTTAATTTTTATTTCATTCTATTAATTTCATTCTTACCGTAATCTGTTAAATTCTAAGATACCAATCACGACCCAAGTTCTTAAAATTTGAAATTTCTTGTTCAAATCCCTAATTTCGATAATTTCTTGTTCAGAAATTACATAACGATTTAGGTATAACATGGAAAAAAATAAGTAAGAAAATTTTTCTTATTTTTTTAAGGTTACCTTTACTTAGCATTATTAGAGTTGGTTTTTAATTTATAGTCAAATTCTATCTTGTTCAGAAATTACAGAACGTTTTAGGTAGAACATGGGAAAAAATAAGTAAGAAAATTTCCCCCATTTTTTTAAGGCTACGTTTACTTAGCATTATTAGAGTTGATTTTAATTTATAATCAAATTCTATCGACTAGTGTTTATTATAAATTTTATCAATTATAATAAATATGTGGCCCGTTTTAATTATCTTAATATCTTACAATATTATTATAGTAGAGATCATTTAATTAATTGTTTTCTAATTAATTGATAAAGCTTGAGATGAAATTACGATTATATACTAATTTAATTTCCAGAAAAACCAGATCATTAGGCAAATTAGTCATTTTATATAATCTCCTCTTTTTTTAGTTATTATATGCTTTCTTATTTAACAAAATGACACTCACTAATAGGGATGGCAACGAGGCGGGTTCGGGCAAACCCGAGACCAGACCCGCCCCGCCCCGCCCCATGGGCCCAACGGATCCAATGCGGGTTAGACCCGTTAAACCCGTCATATTAAAATTTAAGATAAAAAAATATTTTTACAAGTTAAAATATATTATTTTAATTTAAATAATCATTAATAACTAACGAAAAATCATAATAATATATTTTCATATTAAAAATATCATAATATATTAAAATTATTTAAATCCAAAAATATTATAAACTCAAAGGAGAAATTATTGATTATCTAATATAAATAATATAATTATATATTATTAATATATATGCATATATAATTATATTTATATTTAATATATATATTTTTTGGCGGGACGGGTTCGACCAAACCCAGGACCCGCCCCGGATCCGCATCTATACCCGCTTGGTCGGGTTTAAACCCACCCCGTCGGGCTGGGTTTAATGCGGGGTCGGGTTTAGACCCGACCCATTTCCATTCTTACTCACTAAATGTCATTTGGTTTTTTTATTTATGAAAATGTAATTCGTCGTTGGATGCAAAAAAATTTCATGCTGGATAGACCGATCGAATTAACCCTGGTGCTTGAGCTGCTGTATGGTTTAAAATATTTGAGTTGCATAATTACCACCAGCTATAACTTTTGGTAAAGCGACACAACCTTACAATTGATATCAAAGTCAATGTCATGAGTTCGATTCTCAATGATTGCAAGGAGTGCAATTATTGAGAGGGAGATTGTTGGATGCAATAATATTCCTTGCTTTTAAAGATTTGAGTTGCACAATTACCACCATTTATAACTTTTGATAAAGCAACACACGCTCGCTCCTACACTAACTTGCTTTCATTAAAAAAACATGTTGTACAACAGTACAAGTATGAAATGCGTACGTGCACCAAAGCACTAATTATTAATTAATTATTATTTATCCTTTTTATTTGATGTGATTTTTTTAATCCCACCATATAATTTAACTCAAACCACCAAAATACGAACACATTTAACCTATCATTATATTATATATCGATTCATATATTAATTAAAAAATAAATGAATGTTATAATTGACATTTACTTTTAGCTAAATTAGAATAGCTAAATTTATAATTCTTTTAATGTGAAAAGAAATAACATATTTGTTTTCTTATAAAAACAAAGTAGAAGAAAGAGAATGATTACAAATCTATATGTTAAAAAAAATATCAAGAACTTTAGAAAAATATGATGTATGTATTTATTGAATTAAAATTAAAATATAAAATTTTAATAAATGATAAATATTTAATAATATGTAAAAAAATTAAATATATAACATAAAAATATGAAAATAATATTTTTTAATTATAATTATCATTTAATTTTAATACACAATGTATAATGATCAAAGATTAAAATTGGGAATCATCATTTAATCATTATATTAATCCTAAATATTATCAAACTGATCCATACTTAGAATGAAAATATAGTATGTGTCTTACAAATATTTATTCGTGATACAAGTCAATCATGTCTATATTTACGATAAAGATAATATTTTTATCACAAAAATAATATTTTTTCATTGGTGATCTAATTAATAGGGGATCCGATTCACAAATTGTGAAACTGTCTAGTAAGAGTTTTTCTCTGAAAATTGATACATGTTTTTTCAATCGGTAGGATAGGAGATTTGTCATATTAAATTAACCCGTGAGACACTATCACAAAATAAATATGATAATTATTTATTTAACATTATTTCAAATCCTATTTAATTATTTTAATAATAACGATATAATTTATTTATACAATCGCCTTTTGAGTCGGTTGTGGGCGAGGGGGAATTCGAATCCCTCGTGTGCTTTTGTCATTTAAAGTAAATGCAACTTCGAGAGTAATGACTCAAATATTAAATTTATTTTTGTTAAATAAAATATTAAATTTATGTAAATAAATAGGGAAAATTGCAAATTTAGTCCTGTATGTTTGTCACTTTGCGATTTTGGTCCTTTATGTTTTCACATTTCAGTTTTAGTCCTGTATGTTTCAATTTTTGGCAATTTCGGTCCTTTTTCTTCGAAAATGCTGACGTGGCACTGTACACGTCAGCTCCACATCAGCATTGAATTTGTGCCACGTCAGCGCCACATCGGAAAAAGGACTAAAATTGCCAAAAAAATAAAGATAGCGGACTAAAACTGCAATCTGAAAATATAAAGGACTAAAATCGCAAAGTGACAAACATACAGGACCAAAAAAGCAATTTTCCCATAAAATAAAGCGATAAAAAAATTAAAGTGAAAATAGTCTTTTTGGTCCATTAAGTTTTTAATGTTTGCTTTGACTATAAATTTTAATTTTCGTTTTTTATTCAAATTAATTATGTGATAACAAAAAATGTTAATGTAACACCAAAAAATACTGATACAACTTCAAAAAATTTCGTTAATATTTTATTGGTGATCCACACATTTAAAAGATAAAAATACTGAATTTACTATCAAATCTAAAATGTAAAAAATGAAGTGATTTCCAATGGTACAAAAATACCTTCATAAATAGAATAATTAGGGGTGAATTTTTGGTATATCGTATCAAAAATACAGGTATGAAAATAATTTATACCGGTACCAATACCGAAATTTTGGTATGAAAAAAATCCATAGTGATACCGTACAGATACCCGAAAAAAATTCGGTATATAGAAAAAATGTCTGTATATCGAAAAAATTTCAGTACGGTATTACGATAATTCGATATTTTGGTTCGGTATGCCAACTCTAAGAATAATGCTCAGAGAAGACTCTAATCAATCTTTTTTAGAAGAAAAATTCCTTGCATGTTTACCTACTACTCTTTGAAGATAAAAGATAAGAAAAAATAATAGTAATAAAATAATATCTTACAATGAATTTACTTAATTATGGTCAATTAATTAGTCTGACTTAACATGAAGACTTAAAAATCTGTCAAGATTTAAAACTACAGAAATATTTAAAATGAAAAATAAAAAGAACAAAACAAGAATAGAGAACTTTTTGTAAACAATTTGATATAAATATTAATAAATCATATTCTTCAAAAATGTTCAGGAGATTGTCAAAAAAATTACAAAAAACCATATAGAAATTTTTTTAGGAGAAATCAAAAGAAATTTAATAAACCAAAAGAATAATTTCATATAAAAAAAACCTTAAAAAAAACCTTTCAGGAAACCAAATAATTTCAAACAAAGTCCTAAAAAATCCTTTAAAGATATTGAATGTTATGGATACCATAAAACAGTCATACTGCAAATTATTATAAATTAAATAAAAATTTTAATGAATTAAAACTAGACGAATAATTATTAAATAAAATTTTTAATATCTTAATCGATTCCTATGACTTTTATTAAAATACAGAACTTGAAAATTCTAATTCCAATGAATCTTTACAGATCGATGAATTAATCACAACCAATGAAAAATCTGAAAGTCAAATTAATATGCTTTCAAAAGATCATTCTATAAATTATGAACAAAATAAATACCAAAATTTAGGATTTTGAAAAAATAAATGTTTACAGCAGTATGAAAAATCTTACAAGTTTACAAATAATTTATGAAGCATTTATGTTTATAGTAAACTTAGAGCCCGTTTGGATTTTGTAGAGATTTTTTAAAATAAGTGCTTTTAAAAGCTACAATTTTTTGCTTTTAAAAAAGCTCTAATTTTGACTTAAAAAGTGCTTATTTAAGCACTTTTTAAGTCAACCAAACATCTTGTTAACTGAAAAGCACTTAAAAAAAATGCTTTTTTGGCCAGACTTTTGAAACCAAACGGAACCTTAATTTAATTACTCAAATCAGGTACGTACTACGTACTTTCTTCGTCCCCATTATTTTGGCTTAAAATCATATATAAAAAACATTTTCATAAAAGTGTTTTTTAAAAATATTTTATAAAAAAATTTTAAATTCGTTTTCAGAATAAAAATCTTTTTCTTAATTTTTTTTCAAAATTAAAAATTATCATGCATTGTTTTCATCATTGTTTTCAATTCTAAAAACATAAAAAAACATGTATCAATTGATCTTTATTTACATTTGAAGAGAACTTTTATAAAATAATTTTCAATTTTTTTTTTTTTATAAAAATCTAATCCAAATAGATACATTAAGTTAAACATGTTTAACTGATCACAAAAATATTTTAAAGTATTTATCCAAACATACCCTAAAAAATTATTCCGACTTTTAGATCCAAAAGGATAAATACCCTGAAAATGAAATATGAACGAGGAGTACTATGGATACTAGTAATTTAAAAGGATATTTAATATAATAAGGTTTCAACTTATTATTCCAAAATTTTATGATGATTCCGAAGACATTTTGTCCTACTAAGATAGTGTTTGTAACCTTTAAAAATAAGTTATTTTAGAATTTTTTTTCTTAACAAATTTGTGAAAAAAATCCATAATTAGTTATATTTAGAGGTTGCAAAAACTACCTAATTATCACTACATATTTGTAGGAAATGAAAATATACTTAGTTAGAAAATAAATAAATAGAAAAATCATCCCCACAAACATTCGAATTCGACAAATTCCAAGTAGAGTCGACAAACCAAATGAATATGTAAATTAATATCAATATAGAATAATTTATTTAATTAGAAAAAATAAGAATGAAGAATAATTGAAATTTACAAGCATGAACTAATATAAAATTAATTAAGTCGACATTGTCAGAATACTTATTTTAGTTTTTGGACATCTATATATCTCTATACGCATTAACCTCCACCAGACAACGAGTGAGTTCCCTTTTAATAAAGCTTCAAATAATAAAAAATATATATAAAACCTCCACCAGACAATATCATTCGAGTTCTCTTTTACACCAATTAAATTGTTTATATATAAAATAAGAATTGTCATTTTGTGCTTTAACAGTTGTATCTTCCTTAACTTATCAAATTTCACTTTCAGTTGACTGTGTTTGCTATATATATATATATATGAAATATTTTTTCCATGTAGAAACTATCCGGCCATGGAAAAATGATCAATTTCATATATCAAATTATATTTATATGGTCCATATAAAAACTCTTATAGATTGAAAAAAAAAAAAACTAAAACTTTACCTAACAAAAGACGGAAATCATTCTAAAAAACATACACTATATAATTTAACAGAATATTCGTGAACATATATAGAAGACAGAATAATCAATTTTCACATGAACACGTGAGACCCTCCAACAATTAGTTACCTATGTTTTCAAAATTAATTAATATCTCAAATTACATCCAATACACACACACACACACACACACACACACACATATATATATATAATCATGTCAGCTCATTCATTTATTTTTCAACCTTTTTTCAAAACAAAAAAGGGAAGATGATATTTCTCCATGTAATTATACTCATCATAGATAAATATATAATTTTGTATTTTCTGTAAAAAATAAATAAAATATATACATACATACCTGGAGGGCGACTTGGGACTGGTTGTAGTGTCCCTTTCTTCCCCAGTCTCCGACCACCATGATGCCGAGAGAGCCGTCGGATTTGGCCGGATGCTCGAATCTTGGGAGATTATAATTATCACCATTTACAGTACCAACATTAATTATAAATAAATATATAATTTCGAGAACCAGAAAAATCATGAGAATAATATTATTATTAGAATTATAATTTTTGGAAAACATAGCTTCGCTCTTAATTGATCGGAGTAGACTGAAAGCTAAAGCTGGTGCGCTAGCTATTTATATATGCGTGTATACATGTCCGTGGAATATGATTGGCTGGAAGCTTTTGATCCACAAGTGCCAACTTTTTTCAACTTAAATATTTTAATTGTTGTTATCAAAACAAAATTTTATAAATAAAGAAATGCCCATATGTGTTTTCTGAATTCTTTATCTGTAAAGAATATATATATATATCCATACAAAAATCTATTAAATAATTCTAAAAAATTCAGTTTTTGATAAATATTTTTCATATAAACGTCGATCCAAACTAGTTTTTCATTTTTGGTTTATTTTAAAAGATGATGGGCTAAAATCGTTTGATTGTCTTCGTCGTTTTGGATTAATGACTCATTAAATCTTAATCACGACAAACTTTTATAAATAATAAGAGTACGATTTGGTTATGGTTTTGTTATTTTGATTAGAAAATGATTTACGAAAATATGTTTCATCGTGAGTTGAAATATGTGAATTATGTTTGATTTCTTGCTAGTGAAGATGAGTTTTTACTGTGAAGGTTATATAATATATGAATATATTATTGGGTAAACTGATTTTTTTTAAAATCACATTTTTTAGACATTGAATCAATTTATTTGACATAAGTGCACAAGACCAAATTTCCCAAATATCACAAGAGGAATATTCCATGCACCCAAAAACAGTGAAACTCATGAAGCTAGAATATATATGCACCGGGTGAAGATCACTCGGTGCATCATAGCATCTCCTCTACCGTGCCACCGATCCGTAGATCTGAGTTAGCTCCAAATGGAGGTCCCCGTCACATTGTCAGAGCAGTTGTTGTCAGACAACTAAGCTTCCTTGTAAAGATATCCGCAGTCTTGAACCAAAAAACTCAACTTCATCGTAGGACCTACTATAACACATCATTTTTATCTCACACAAAATTTTTACTACTTTTTTTCACAATCCTAAACCCAATAACTAACTTTTTTTAGGGTCCCACTAATCAATTTTATACATATTATTATTATTATTATTATTATTATTATTATTATTATTATTATTATTATTATTATTATTATTATTATTATTATTATTATTATCTACATTTAAATTTATATTTTATAATAAAATAATTTTAATTTTAATTAAATAATGCTAAATACGTAAAAAAATAATAATAAATTAAATTTTACAGATTTATGTCTTGAATATCTAAATATAAAAACATGCAGTTAACTTAACAGAGAAAATTTTCAGCTGCCCAATCATGTTTTTCCACTTGGTTCGCGATCACTAAGTTTTAATGGTTTTTGTTTTTTTTTTTTTCACATCACCAATTAGTGGTCGCGGACCAAGTGGGAAAACATGGTTGGGCAGCTGAAAATTCCTCTAACTTAACAACATATAATCAGATAACAATGGAAATAAACTAAACATTATTATTATACAACCTCGTCGAACAAACATGCAGATACCAAATGTTATAGAACCATATCGAAAACAACATGCTAAAACCCAAATAAAACATGGACCAGAAATATCACTCTAGACAACGCAGCTCTTGCAAGTTCAGCAACTGCTCCCATTAGGTTAATCCAAACCTAAGGCCTACCTGTTGAAATGAGGTGTCCAAGAAATAAAACTAAGGAAGTGGGTGATAATAACATTATGTACGAGATTATGAGTATACATATTATATACAATGTATGTATGCAAGTGCACGAGGTACCCAAGAATCAGGATCAGTCAAAGTTTGCTCAGTTAATAGGCGACATGGTATGTAGCATTCTGTGTCGTCACACCAGAAGGTGGCTCCCACGTCATATAATTTGTGGATAATGGTGATTTTAAAACGTACAAACGAGGCCAACCATCCACTCAGAGGAAAGAGTGATAAGAGACCTTCACTAACAGGTTGTCTCAAGGAAGTAAGCTCAACATGAAATGTATGCAACACAATAGTTGTGACTGTGAGTGTCACGTCCCGAAACTGGGCCTAGTTGACATCGACATTATTTTACGTTTTCACATTAAACAACAAAACTCAGAAGTACAGATTCGTAAATAAACCAATCTATTCATTCATATTTCAAAAAAACATTGATTCACATAACTCGAATTGAATTTGTCTTTACATTTCTTGCCTAGAAACAAACTCAACAGAAAACGCAGCGGCTTATAAAATTGAAACTAAAATGAAAACTAAATAACAGATATCTCGATCAATCTTCACCATCCCCAAAACTGGTTCTGTTCATCATCCTCGAGTTCTTCCTCGTTCTTATATGAGATGGGTGGTTCAGGTGGGTGAGTGATATGAGTTTCTCGATAAATGAGAGAAATATGCCAGCTTTTAAATCTTTTTCAGAGCATATACACATATAAAAAATATATAACAGAACTGAAATTTCATATACTTAGCAGAATACTAAGTCAAGTTATGCACCAATTTGCTTATGAATTTCGTGACTAACTGATATCAACCCCTTATATGTTTATCCTCTAAAGGGTGAGGAATCAGAATAGAACAGAAACAAAATATTAAAAATATATATTCCTACCACTAGTTCACAAGTATCAGTGCATCAAGATATACAGAATTCGGAATTTAATCTTTGAAAACAGAACATACATGCTGGAATATGTTTAAAACATAATATTATACTTTAAAACAGTAAGCTCACTTACCGTAGATTGTTAAATGAATTTTAGTTGGTCTTGAAATCTCTGCCTTTGCTCAATTGAACACTCAACTGCTGCTCAACTGATTTCTTTCACTCTAATTTCGTGTGTTTTGCTCAATATTTCGTGTACCAGATCTTAAACAAATTCTAGTGTTATTTATAGGCAATATTATGACTGTTAGGCTGCCCATTGATTGCCATTATTTTGAGTTAATTCGCCAGTTACAATTCTGGAGCAGTAAGAGTTCAGTCTAGCTACCAGACTGATTTTTGTCAACTGGTCGACTTAGTTCCCCTTGGTTCAGTTTAACTCGATTTCAGTTTACTTCGATTTCAGCCTTCCTCAAGATCAGTATGCCTCACATCTGCCAAATTTCAGTATACCCCAATCGGTTTATCTCAAGTTTTTACTCCAATCAGTTTACCTCATGTTTAGCCTACTGAGATTTTGGATTCTCATAGTGAGAACCCAAAATTTCTGTTGAAGTCTCAAAATTCAATTAAAGTAAAAAATTCATTTGAGGTAAGACCAGTTTAGGACGAAACTTAGTTGATGCCCCAAAATCCAGTTGAACAAATTCAGTTAAGCTAGACCAATTCAGTTTCGAGAGCGATACTGAAATTTCAAAAGACAATTTTTGCTCCAAACTTGTAATTGAAATGATCATGACAATTAAGGACAATAAATGGGAGTCTAACAGTCAGAATTTTTTCTATAAATAGCACTCAGATTTTGATACAAGGTTACACGAATTTTTGAGCAAAAGTACTGTATTGACCCGCTCTGTGATCACCTACTAATCAAGAGCTTAGACATGTAATTAAATTAATTAATCATGATCAGATAAATCAAACTGGAATCTATTAAAGATATACAAACACAAGATAAATTAAATCTTAAATACATCCAAATAGAATAAATACCGAATAAAATCTTAATCTACAACCCCTCTGGTGACCCTTACTACCAAGCCATGGTCACCGACCAACCACTGGTCTCGCTCCTGGACCACCTGCAAACCTGTCCCGCCGAAAGGGATGTCCGAGTTAAAAGCAAGAACGTGAGCGCTAAAACCCAGTACGTAATGTATCGAATATACAAGTCTATATGATGCATGAAACATGAAGTATGAATGCTCTGGATAAACTGGGATCATATCTTGAGAATCATGCTCAGAACATAAGCGCCTCTAGTATGCACACGCTGCTCCGAAGATTCAGTGTGAGTGCCACACATACTAGACCCAATCTTGGACTATCACCGTCCTGGATAAACCGCACACGCTGGCCCGTAGGTTAAGTGGGTGTCACACGGTACCCGATCGTACAATAAAAACAACCCTAAGGCTGAGCGACCCTAGAACAACTGGCTATCTCAAAAGGATAACAGGCTCAACATGGTATGCAAATGCCGTATACAAATCATGAACAGTATATCATGCATATCATGACAAATAATAATGCAACACATAATCATGCAACACATAAACATGTATATTCAGCTGGATATCTCAGTTTGTACTTACGTACCTCTAAAAAATCATAGGCAGTCCTATGATCACCACTCTAGGATCCAAGGCTACAAGACAATATTTACCAAGTCACTATTACTGATCTAAAAGCCTTAACTAGAGTAATAACTACTCCCAAAATCTAATCATAGTCTAGACTTATACCTGCGTCTGTCATTAGCCCCCTGATGTCGAAGGCCCTGACCTAAGCACATCTCAACTACAAGCCCCGTAGTACCTTGCTAGTGCCTGACCCTCAAAAATATAACCCAAAACACTCAAATATAGACTAATTGTTTGTAATTCCCTTCAATTTGAATCTGAAAATGAAGTTTGGGCGCATATTTATAGCCCAGGGATCGGACGATCTGATCTGGATTCGGACGATCCGATCTGCACATGTATCCCAAGTGTAGAGAGCATTTTAACACTTAAAACTGCAGAGGAGTTCGGACGGTCCGATCCGGGATCGGATGATCCGAACTGCCACTTGTCCAAGACACTTTGACACCTGGGTCCTGTTGAGTTCGGATGGTCCAACTGGTCCGGTCCTTCCAAACTCATTTGATTGCTTCCAAACTGTCCGGGACCCCCGACCTTTCCTTCCATTTTCGGACGTTTCGGACCTGATTTTTTTAATTATTACTCCTTAAACATGTTTTGACACTTTTAAAATTATATATCATTTTCAAACATGTTTAAAATTACTTAATCCTTGTAATATAGAACCGGGTTACTACAAGTACACAAAAATTCGAGTGAGAGCAGTAAGTTGAGAAGCCAATTGAGCATTCAGTTGGGTGAACGTTCAGTTGAGCAAGTGCAGAATAAATTCCAGGGCAACCAAAATCTTTTTAGCATTAATCAGTAAGTGGGATTTCTAATTTAAAACCTGATAATACATTTTATAAAAGATTCCAGCATGCATGTTTGTGTTCAAATCCTATATTCCAAAATCTGTATTTTTTGATGCACTAAAACTTGTGAACTATTGGCAGGAATATATATCCTGAATACTTTTTTCTCTGTTCTGGCCTCACCCTTTAGAGGATAAATGTTAGGATCGAATATGTATATAGAGGGGGGGGGGGGGGGGGTTGAATACACACTTAAATATTTCAAAATATTTCCAAAATTTTTTCGTGAGCAGTCTTAATAATGTTAGTTATCAAGACTATTTATGTTATTTTCAAAAGCAGTTTGGACTACTAGAATAGTACGAATAAATAATTCAAGTGCCTTTATTATATCTATGTATGTATAAAATAAAAATAACTTGTGCAGATGAAATAAATGAGACAAGATATTATGGAAGTTTGAAGCAAACTATTTCTACGTCTCCCCTTCTTTCACTCAGAAAGAAATTCACTAGAAGACTTTGGTTTATATACTCTTTTGTATACAACCCACTCCAATCATAGAACTTATCCTTTGCCTAGATCGAAACTCCTACTACACCACAAAATAAGACACAAAGTTTTAATCAGCAACGAATGAAACAAGTTTGGTTTGAAATAATCCATAGATTCAATCTGTTGGGAAACTTTTCTTTTAACACTTCTTGAATGAGCAGTTGAGAGTTGTCATGATGCCCTCGATGATCCTTTGAGATGATCTGATGAATATCTTGTATATGTGGGATTTGTGAACAAAATGAGATATGCAAATTTAAAGTGCTCAGAGAGATAGCTTTCTTGTGTTCTTTTTGTATTTCTTCACTAACTCTTTTCTGAAGCTTTATCTCTTATATAAATAGTCATTTTGTGCAACGTTCTTCTTGATGACTTAGATTCTCTCTCCGAACTGTCATGTTATATTTCCGAGAGACTTAATAAATGTCTTCATAAATGTGAGACAAGATCCAAGAAGGGTGAGAATTAATCCTTGCGGATTTTTAATAAATTGTCTCTTGGAAATCTTCAAATATAACAAAGAGTCTTCTAGAGCAGACTAAAACCTTAAATTCTTTGAGCAGTCTAAATAGTCATGTGAGCAGTTCAAACTTTGAGCATTTCAATTAGTTCGAGCAGTTCAGGCAGTTCGAGCAGTTCGAACTCCTGTTGAGCAGTTCAAGCTTTTGTTTGAGCAGTTCAAGATTTTTCACCTGTTTTATAAATCTTGACAGTTCACTTTGTAATCACAAAAACTATGAGTCCAACAATTTCTCCTTTTTTTAGTGATGAAAAAACCTGTTAACTCCTTCTACTAATGTAAAAGATAAAACAGTTTAAATAATACCATATAAAAGTAGTTTAAAAGCAGTTATACAAATTAGCAAGCAGTTTATGACATTAAGAAGTTTGTATCAAAATCACTACTTTCGAAACCATGAAGCTCCATTTCTTTCAGAGCTACTTTCAGTTTTCTTCGTATCCCTTTTATCTTCGTCAGTCTTTTTCTTTGATTCTTTCTCGTCCCCTTTTTTGATATCACCCTGTTGTAAATGAAGTAAAATTTCATTCAGTTGAGCACGTAAATTTGCTTCCATCTGATTTATCTTGGCCTCAATTATTTTCTCTGACTGATGAATCTGAGGAGATAAATCACCAGCAGTGACAGCCGTCTGATGTTCAAGATTGGCAATCTGAGCTTTTTGGTCATTTGCCATTTGCACTAACTTGAATAACTCTCTCTCAACTATGAGTCAAAATTTGGTCATAGAATAAGAGTCAGGAGCATATCTGGTTTTTGTATCTTTCTCCAGCATTTGTATGGTTTCCAATTGAGAGTAGACAATATCATTTTTGAAATTGGGATATATTCAGGTGGAGAGTCAGATTCTATAAAAAACGGTGAGAAAAAATTGTTTTCCTATTAAAGTAAGTATCTTATCCTGATGTTCTTCTGAAACAAAATGTTCTGATTGATGAGAAGAAGATTCCAAATCTGTACCCATCAATTTAGGTATTTGAACTTGTTGCTCTGAAGTTTCTGAATTCTCTGATTGTGGAGACTTAGGAGGAGATGGTATTTTTGGAGAAAGTTCCTTGGTCATCTCAATTTCTGGAGAGGGTCTCTGGAAAATTCAATTATTGGAGAATGAATAACCATTTGATCATCAATCATATTTGGTGGATATTGTTTTGTGTGGTGTGCAGTAGAAATGAGAAGTGATTCCTTTGTATTGATTTCCATGTTTTCATCATTCTTTTCAGTAATTCTCAATTCGAACAAAGATTGAACAACCTCATCAGCTGAAGCCACGAAAACTTCTGGAATATGAACTTTAACAATTGATGCACCAATAGTGGAGTTGTCAATATTTGGAATTGCATCTTTGTCAAAGCTTGTTGTACCAATTGCAGCAGAGGAAATATGTTCCTGAGCATAATAAAGTGGAACGGTTGGTTGAGCAATTGATGATTTGAGAGTATCATCATTTGTTGGTGGATCTATATCTGAATCAGTTTCTTCCGAATCAGAAATTTCTTCTTCAAAATCCTTCATTTTTATGTTCCCTCATCATTGACAACATTTAGATGTTCTCCAATCTTTAATGTTGGCAATTGTAACTCAGTTCTCATCATCTGAATTACCATAGAGTGGTGATGATCATCCATTTCTAACTGAGATATCACAGTTGCATCATCAGCAGCAGTTGGAGAAGTCGGAACAATTATCTTTTTTCTTTGGGTGACCATTCTCAAAAGACTTTCCCTAAGTTGTTGAAGAATGAATTCTCTACGAGTTGTAGCCTCAGAAATTTTCTTGGTTTCAGCCCAAGTGAGAATTGTATATTCCAATTTTCTTAGAATATGGAGAAGTCTTTGCTTTTGAATGGTGGAAAACAGAGTATTTTTCCTGTGATCTACCCACTGATCAAACATAATTATTCTCTTTTCAATAGTTCGATCAACTAATGAAGTTGTGAGATCAATTGCTAATTGGATGGCAGAAGATTTGGTTTGAGTCTCTTAAACTTTTTCTTTTCCTGATCGTTTGAGTTCTGGAAGGCTTGAACTCATAACAGTGATGTTGGATTCAACAATATTAATTCCTGATAAAGTTGTACTGGCAGGAACTGTAGCAGGTCGGATAGGTTCTCTAAGATGCTTGACCATTTTCAGTCTTTTAAAAGATGACTTCTTTTGCACTGGTTGAGCAACATTTGGATCAACAATGGCAGCCTTTGCAAGAACATTAGTAGTTGAAGCAGTTTTGGTGGGAGATCTTTTCTTGGTGAAAATATTAATAAGAGGAGTTTCATCTGGAATTGTCTGATCATTAGATTCAAAGACAACTAATTTTCTTTGAATTGACGCAGTTCATCATCAGTAAAAGTGTTTTTCTTAATGAAACTTGTTATGAATTCATGATTCATAACCTTGGAGTGATTAAGTGGTTCATCCATAACCACTGTTGCACCCAATAACTTTAGTAATGACAAATTTGAATGGCAAAGCCTTGAGATTGATGCTTACCTAGCACCATTTCTGTGAAAATGTGAAAGAGAATGTTTGACCAGTTGACCTATTGAGGCTATGAGCACCATGGCTTGAAGTTTTTCAAGAGTGATCTTTTCAAAGGTGCCAGCCTTTGCCAATAAGCACTTAGCCATAATATTTGAAAGCCATCTATACTCCATGTCTAAATCCATCTTGTAACCTGGAGCTTTGAAAGGAGCACCCGTGATAGAAAATTTCTCCGTCCATATATCCATGTTTCCATCAGAATGTCAGAAAATTTTTGTGCTCCAGCAGTTGTCAATTCAAGCGAGTCACCGAAAAATTTCTGAGAGATGAAATAGTTGGATCCCATAAAAGTGCTGCAAACACATCCATGTTGCACAGATGCATTCATGAAAAACTCAGTGACCACTTCTGTAGAATAATTTGATTCACATGACATAAAGTGGCGTAGTCCCGATGCTTCAAGCATATACAAAATGCAGCAGATCTTTTCATTTTTGACACTGCGGATGGCCTCAAAATCAAAAGACATTGTGTTTGAGTGGAAATCCATTTGTGTATGTCCTGGAGTTGAAATAATAGAATGCACACAAAGTGTTTGATAGAATAAAGATTCAGAAAATGTTGATGTAAAGAGAGTTGGTTAACGTGAGAAATGAGTGAGAGTATATATTTTTATATATTTAGGATTTGATGGGCCACACAATGATATGCAAAAAATTTCAAAATTTTAAAATAGGCGCTTAAAAAATTTGTTTAAAAAAATAGGCCCAAAATAAATCCATTAATTATATAATGATAGGATTTTATGATTTCTCATTTTGATAAAATCATAACATTTCCAACAATTTTCAATAAAGAAAATTATTGTACTTGATGATAAAATTTATTATCGGGCAAATCACAATTGTCCTTCAATAATAAAAACATTTTAAAAACAAGTTTGCAAAGCAGTCCATTTTTTAAAAAAAAATTATGTCTTTTCGTATTTTGGGACAAAAAGGTAGACATAAAGAGAACTGGACAGTCAAAAGACTGTACACATTCCAAAAATCAAATGCCTAGACTTTTATTATTTCAAAAACCCTTGTTTGAAATTTTTTCAAGAACCATTTGTTGGTTAACTGACATCGACAGCCAAGGAAGAACAGTGGTTCAGTGGACACTTCAACTAAACTAATTCTTTTAGCAGAAAAATTCAAAGTTTGTATTCAGCCCCCTCTCTACACACATTCATGATCCTAACATTCCGGTTGTATACATTCAGGTTGGTAATTTAATTCAGTTTTCGCAGCTATCTCTGATTATGTTCATTTGTTTAAGTTAAGTTCATGCCTAAGTTTTTTATTAGTAGGTGATCCGGGTCGGATGGCTACATTTATGTTATTAGAGCATGCATAAGATTTTTGATACAGTTGTTACATATTTGGGTTAATATGTGATCCCCATGGTCAATATAATTGGCATGAGTATGGTCGTCATAGATTTGAATTCCATAGGTTCATCTGATTGGGACCTAAACCTTTGATAGGTAATGAGACTCTTGACGTGGTTGAGGATTGGTTGGATAGGATGAAGCATTGTTTCCAATATTTCGACTACTCGTAGGAGCATAAGATAGAAGCTACTGAGTTTTTGTTGGTGGGCAGAGCATGAAAGTGGTGGAGATCTGCATCCTTGACTGTGTTGCATGAGAGAGGATGTGTCACTTGGGTATTTTTTGCAAGGCGTTTATGGACTTGTATTTTCCTCTAGCACTCTGTTAGGAGAAATCTCTGGAGCTGATGATTTTGAATCAAGGATAGATGTAAATCGATGAGTACTAGTAGAAGGTAATCGAATTATTGCCATTTTATCCCCACATCAATGAAAGATCGGAAGTTAAATATGATCATTTCTTGAAAGGGTTGAATTTAGGGATTTTTTTATCGCATGTCTGTTGGCGATAATCAAATTTTCTTACGAGGGCTTTGTAAATCGATGTAGGAAAGTTGAGATAATTTATGCTAGATGGAAGTATTTGCAGGTTGGCAAGACTCCGAGTGCTTTGGAACCAAAAGACAATCGTTCAATAAGTCTGTATCTTCTTCATCTTCTAGTTCTAGAGAGCTTATTCCACTAGAAATAACAAGTTGCAATGGAATCTGTGGGAAAGAGAATTTTACAGAGAAGTGTCGTGCGACTTCTGGATCTTGTTTCATTTGTGAAAGTGTGGATCACATATATAGGAAATTTCCCAAGCGTGGAAGACAAAGTGATCAGGTATCTATGATGGGATCATAGGTAGTCGACAATCTAATGAATCAGTGCAACAAAGGACCCAGGATATGAAGCTTTGAGGAAGTCAGTAGTCTCGAGTACACAGTCAGTTGTATGCACTACTGGGAGATCAGGCGTAGAAAAAGATGAAAGAAGATGTGAAGGATGATTTTAGGGCCAATTTTTATGGTTGAGCTTGTTGGGGTGTATTTGGTTTATTTTTGTCTTGGGAGTGTAATAAGAATTGAACTAAACCTGGTTTCGTGGTTTAATATTTTAGTGTTTGATATTTGTAATTGAATAGTGTTCAAATATTGTGACTCTTGGATTAGTTAAGTATCATAGCAGTTGTTGTGGTTTACACTGTTATTAATTTCGAAGACAAGATCTCTTAAGAAAGAGATAATGTAGTAACCCGATTTCTGTTTTGCGTAATTAAAATATCTAAACATGTTTAAAGTTGTGAAACATGATTTAAGGGGTTTTATTATGCTAAAAAAAAATTTGAAAATTCAATTTTGGATTGTCTACAAATGGTCCGATAAGTCCAGAGACCCAAGTAGTTCGGATCCAGCCGAAGTCGTTCGGAAGTAGGGGTCAAGATCGGAGCTTCCGAACTCAACCAGACACCTACAATGGAGGTTTCAAAAGGAGTTTGATAAGTGGTGAGATTGGAGCTTCCGAAGAGTATTGGAGCTTTCGAAGATGATCGGACCTTCCGAAGTTGAGATTGGTGCTTCTAAAGTCTAGCATTAAGAAACGTGTCAAAGCATGCAGGATTGGAGCTTTCGATGTACTTTTTCACTCTTATTATAAATAGGCCATGATTTCTCACAATTCAGTGTGTGTTTTAGGTATGAATTATGTGTTAGTGTATATTTTGAGTATTTCTAGCCATATTATCGAGATTCGGGCACCAACTAGTTGCTACTGGCCTTGTAGTGGGGCTATGCTAGAGTTGTGGCCTTCGAAATCAGCAGGCTAAAGATAGACGCAAGCATAATTCTAGACTCTTCATATATTTTGGGAGTGCAAGAGCTTATAGGAAACTTTACATATCATCAAAAACTTTTTCTATAAATTAGACCCTTATACAATTGCTCCAAACCATCCAAAAAATAAAAGAAAATACATAAAATATTAAGTGTTATATAGCCTATTCATTTAGATAAATTTAGTATACTATGTGGTTGCGGCACTGTCTGATGTTCCACATCAGAAAAAATTTTCTATGTGAATAGAGTTGTGTGAGTTCCACTTGAAAAGTCAATTAATTGAGTGTATCATCCAAGAATTATTTTTCTTAAAATTCTTGATATCCCCTAAGTTGTTTTAGGGAGTGTTACGTTGTTGTTATCTCCTCACCACAAGAAAAACTGTGTTTAACGATAGAAAATATAACTGTTGTCATTAGTTAATTCACGACGGAAATTAAATATGTCGTAAATATACATTAACGACTTATATTTGTTTTTCGTCGCAATTAACGATAGAATTTAAATATCTGTTGCTAAATAATTAATGACGGATTTATAATAATTGTCGTTATTTAGTGACACAATTTATTATTCGTCATTAAAATTTTAAAATATATATTAATTGTGTTGGTTTTTTAATAATTTATTTTTTGTCACTATTACGTCGTTATTTAACGACACAAAGTACTTCAGGTGCAACATAGAATCATTTTTCAACATAGGATCTCATTATCTTTGACTCACTTTTACATCGCACTCTTCTCAGCCTCGCTCAGGTTTGTTTATGCTTCCTTTTTACTTTTAATTTCGAAACTCGCTCATTGAAAATAAAGAAAATTTTCTCCCAAATTCCAGGTCCATCACGGTCTTTCCCCAGCCAGTACTCAGGTCCAATGTTTTTATAACCGGGCCGGTAATCGAACCGGTCTACCTTAAAAAAATGGTCCAACCGATTCGACCGTTTTAACCGGACGGTCGGATCGGAAAACCGTTTATATAATATAATATAATTAATAATATCTTTTAAATTTTAAAAATCTAAAAGATGTATATAAATCAAAAAAATATTTATCATAGTTTAAAACATAAATAACTATATAAATATATTCAAAATATTAATTATTGTTATATATACTATATTTTTAAAAATAAATAAATTAATTAAAAAATATATAATAATAGAAAAATAATATTTTTAACGAAGTAAAAATTTAAAATAATCATGTGTATATATATAATAAAATATTAAATTAAGATTTTAAAATTAAAAAAAAACAATTTTAAAAGAAAAATCGAAAACCGGTTTAACCGGTTTTCTGGCCGGTTCTTGGCCAGTTTGGTCGGTTTTGACCGGTTCTGTGCGGTTGAACCGTTAAAACGATTTTTAGGGGTATTCCGGACCGGACCAGTGATCGGTTGCCGATCGAACCGGTCAAACCGGCCGATCCGGTCCGGTTTTTAAAACACTGCTCAGGTCAGCCGAGAAGCAATTAGATCTCAGTTTATAACATTCAAGTGTTTTGAGTGTATTTCTATATATATTTGTGAGATAGGTTTTCTCATATATAAGAGAGTGAGTGTCTATTTGGAAACACAGAGAGAGATTGTAATTCTCCAAATATTATAGTGGAATCTTTTGATCTTGCCCGTGGTTTACCCTAATAATTTTTGGGGTTTTTCCACGTAAATCTTGGTGTCTATTTTATTCTTCAATTTTCATAGTTTCTATCTCGTGATGCCGCACTTGGGACCAACAAGTGTATCAGAGCCTTGGCATAAAATTTCTTAAAATTCTGAGTATGCTCTGTGGTTGCAGCTGTGACTGATCTTCCACATCAGAAAAGATTTTTTGAAGATTTTATAAGGCAGGATTCTTGTAGTCAAGATGTCGGCAAAATACGAGATAGAAAGTTCAATGGGAGCAATTTTTTGCTGTGGAAATTGAAGGTGCAAGCAATTCTAACAAAGGGGCGTTGCTTGGAAGCTATTGGAGATAGATCGGCGGACGTCACGGACGATCAAAAGTGGAACGAGATGAATCACAATGATGTTGCCAATTTGCACTTGGCTATAACGGATGAAGTTTTGTCAAGTATCTCTGAAATAAAAAGCGCAAAAGTTATTTGGGATACTCTGAAAAAATTGTACGAGGTCAAGTCACTACACAACAAGATTTTCCTAAAGAGAAAGCTTTATACTCTTTGGATGGCGGAATCCTCATCGATGACCGATCATATCAACACACTAAATACTCTATTTTCCCGGCTCACCTTTATGGGGCATAAAATAGAGGAAAAAGAACGTGCGGAGCTTCTACTTCAAAGTCTACCAGATTCATACGATCAGCTCATCATCAATGTTACCAACAATGTTCTTTCGGATAATTTAAATTTTGACGACGTCTTAACTCCGGTTCTTGGAGAAGAGATTCGTCGAAGGAACAAAGAAGATAGGTTGGCAGCCTCGAAGAAAACATAGGCTTTACTGATGACGAGAGGAAGATTGACGGAGCATGACTCCAGTGGGAGCCACAGATATGGTAGATCCAAGTCAAGAAGTAAGAAGAAGAATATTTACTGCTTTAAATGTGGCGTTAAAGGGCACTTCAAGAGAGAGTGTACGAAGAGCATCGAGAAGGGATCTCAAGGAAATGTGGCTAGTACTTCATGCGGTGGTGAAATATTATTCAGCGAAGCAGCAACGGTTGCGGAAGGCAGATACAAATTTTGTGATGCATGGATTATGGATTTAGGAGCGACGTGGCATATGACGTCAAGGAGAGAATGATTTGATCAGTATGAATCAGTCTCAGGAGGATCTGTATTCATGGTAAATGATCATGCCTTGGAAATCGCTGGGGTCGGTACCATTAAAATCAAAATATTTGATGGCACTATTCGCACCATATAGGAGGTACGACATGTGAAGGGCTTGACAAAGAATCTTTTGTCTTTGGGGCAATTGGATGATATTGGGTGCAAAACCCGTATCGAGAAAGGGATCATGAAGATTGTGAAAGGCGCGCTTGTGGTTATGTGTTTACAGTTGCAGGAGGTACAGTCAGCTGGGTTTCAAAACTGCAAACAGTTGTGGCATTATCTACAACGGAGGCAGAATACATGGCAGCTACTCAAGCTTGCAAGGAGGCAATATGGATTAAAAGGTTATTGAAGGATCTTGGGCACAAACAAGAAAATATTCCTCTGTTTTGTGACAGTCATAGTGCCTTGCACATTGCAAGAAATCCAGCCTTTCATTCCAGGACTAAAAAAATTGGAGTCAAATTTCACTTTGTACGAGAGGTAGTAGAGGAAGTAAGTATGGATATGCAAAAGATCCATACGAAGGATAACATAGCTGATATTCTGACCAAGCCAGTGAGCACGGAGAAGTTTGAGTGGTGTAGATCCTCAAGTGGCCTAGCAGAAACGTAAGCAGCGGAAAAAGCAAGATTGAAAGGATGTGTGGAGATGTGTTTGATTCTCAATCAAATATCCAAGTGGGAGAAATGTTGGGAGTTGGGAATTTGGCCAATAAATTCCCCACGACTTGCAATTCAGAAGACACGTAAAACGCGATTTGCACGCGGTTTCCTTGCCTATAAATAGATAGGTTCTGAATCAGTTTCAAGCATCCCAATTCGAGTTCATTTCTCCGTTTATAACATTCAAGTGTTTTGAGTGTATTTTTATATATATTTGTGAGATAGGTTTTTTCATGTATAAGATAGCGAGTGTCTCTTTGAAAACACAGAGAGAGGTTGTAATTCTCAAAATATTATAGTGGAATCTTTTGATCTTGCCCGTGGTTTTTACCCTAATAATTTTTGGGGGTTTTTCACGTAAATCTTGGTGTCTATTTTATTCTTCAATTTTTATAGTTTCTATCTTGTGATGCCGCACCTGGGACCAACAATTTGGACTAACCATAGATTGCTTGAAACCCCATTGTTAAAAACTGAATTTTGTTTTTCCCGATGGCTAGGCCTGCACTTGTTGCACAAAATTCATGTCGGTCATCATCCTCATGTCCATCCCGTATTATTTTTTTGGTTAGAATGAAAATGAGAAGTATTAAATTTGAATAATCCATGAATTTTAATTGGACTGCAACAATTCTGTCAAATTTGAGAAATTAAACTTAATTTCTGTTGGTTTTGGTCCTTTAATTTGTTGAGCATTTGACAGAGCATGAAGAATGAACATAATTTGATTATTTAAAATATAAGACCTAATTAAGTTAATGAAGTGTAACGTGCTCTAGTGTCATGCAATTAGGAGATGCATTTAAGTTAATGCATCAATTAAATATTCTTAACACGAGAGATGACAAACTAATATTCTCATTCATATATTGTAAGAACAAAAAATACAGAATATATAGGAAAATAATCTGTCGTTAGTTGCGACAGAAAATAATCTTCTGTCATTATTTTATATTTGTGACAAAACTTTTATTTTTATCGTAAATTAGTGACAACATATTTAAATTCTGTCGTTAATCCCAATTTTTCTTGTAGTGTCCTATATTTGAATAATAATATGCACATCCTCTTACCCAGGAAAGGAAATCAATTATTAATTATGTTGAATCTTCAACACCCCCCCCTCAAGTTGGTGCATAGATGTCACACATGCCCAACTTGACTAAAAACTTCGAGAACACCCGATTAGAGACTGCTTTGGTAAGTATATCAGCTACTTGATCTTCTGATCGAACATTGGGTAGTTTTATAATATTCTCGTTCAATTTTTCTTTGTTAAAGAATCTATCTACCTCAACATGTTTTGTATGATCATTTTGGACTGGATTATGAGCTATATCACATGCTGCTTTGTTATCACAATATATTTGAATTGGTTTCTCTGAAGAGTAGTCCAAATCTTGTAATAGGAATTTCAACCACAGTGCTTCACAAATTCCTATTGTCATTCCCCTATATTCAGCCTCAGCATTTGATCATGCGACTACGTTATGCTTCTTGCTTCTCCAGCTGACTAAATTCCTTTTACAAAGGTAAAGTATCCTGAAGTTGAGCACCTATCATCAATTGCTCCGGCCCAATCAGCATCTGTGTATACCTCTATGTTGTGTTCGCTTGTGTTCTTAGAGAACAAAATTCCCTTTCCTGGAGAATATTTCAAGTACTTCAGAATACGTGTGACTGCATTCATATATCGTTCACTGGGTTTATGCATGAATTGACTAACGATACTCAAAGCATACGCAAGATCAGGTCTTGTATGAGACAGGTACATCAATCTGCCTATGAGTCTCTGATATCTCTCTTTATCAACCGGTACTTGGTCTGTTCCATTACACAGTTTCAGCACTTCTTCTACTGGAGTATCAACAAGTTGGAAGCCTGACATACTTGTTTCTTGTAATAAATCTAAGGCATATTTCCTTTGAGAGAGGAATATTCCGTTTTACATCGAGATACTTCAATTACCATAAAGTATTTCAATGGTCCTAAGTCTTTCATTTCAAAGTTTTTTGACAAGTACTCTTGCAAAGCTTTTGTTTCCTCTAGGTCATTTCCTGTAACAATCATATCATCCACATATATTATGAGTGCAGTAGTCTTACCATGCTGTTTTTTTAGGAACAACGTGTGGTCTGAATTGCATTGTTTGTAGCCAAAGGTTGTCATGACTTTGGTAAAGCGCCCAAACCAAGCTCTAGGAGACTGTTTTAATCCATATAGTGATTTCTTCAACTTGCACACCTTCTGATTCTGTCTTTCATTTACCATGCACCCTGGTGGGAGATCCATGTAGACTTCCTCAGATAGTTCACCATGTAGTAATGCATGCTTCACATCTAATTGTTGTAAGGGCCTATCTAAATTGGCAGCTAAAGATAACAAGACTTGGACTGTGTGGATTTTAGCTACATGGGCGAATGTTTCTGTATAGTCGATCACATATGCCTAAGAGTATCCTTTTGCCACTAATCTTGCCTTAAAATGCTCGATCGTGCCATCAGCTTTGTATTTCACGGTAAAAATCCATCGACATTCAACGGTTTTTTTTTCCAGTAGGAAGATCTACAAGTTCCCAATTTTTATTTTTTTTTGCAAAGATATCATCTCTTCATTCATTGCTGCTTTCCATCTTGGATCAGTCAATGCTTCCTGCACGGTGTTAGGTATAGATACAGTAGATAACAGATTTACAAAAGACTGATTTGTTTTTGACAAGCGATTAACAGACATAGAATGGCTCATGGGATATCTTACTTTGTTAGTTAATTGAGGCTCATATGTGAGTTTTGGAATACCTCTCGTAGACCGAGGTGGTAATTGTCTTTTAGATGATTAAGGGACTGTGTGAGGAACATCATTGTCCTCGTGATCGTTTGGTGTGTCACTAGATAGAGATTCAAGGTCAGATGTCTCATGGAATTTTGGGTTGTGCTGACGCTCACTAATTTCATTGTTTTTAGCATTGGAGTCCATATCACAGACTTCTACTCTTGTTACATCATTTTGTAAAGTATTGCTATTGAAATAAAAAACACTTACATTTGTATCATGAACTTCGACAATGTTTTCATCGAGGTTATGTACAAGGGTCTGAATTTCCTCAAGATACTCCCCTGAAAGGCAGACTCAAAAAAGTATATTATATCTTCATGAAATACAACATCTTTAGTAATATACATCTGTTTAGTGGGTGGATGATAACTCGGTACCCTTTTTTATGTGTAGCATATCCAACAAAGACACATTTTAAGGCTTGAGGCATGAGATTACTACGTTGGTGTGTGTGAAGATGAACATACGCAACACATTCAAAAACATGTGGTGGTAAGTTAAGGACTAAAAATGCAACAACATGGTTTGTAAGTTCCTGAAAAGGTGTTAGAAAGTTGAGAGATCGAGATGGAACACGATTAATAAGATATGTGGCAGATAGAAGAGCTTCTTCCCAATAACATAATGCATGTGGGCATTGATTAGTGAAGCACGAACAACCTCCAACAAATGTCTATTTTTTGTTCGGCCACACCATTTTGTTGAGGCGTGTTCGGGCAACTGGTTTGATGAATTGAACCACGACTCTCCAAGAATTGGTGAATTTTAGAGAAAGTGTATTCCCTGCCATTGTCACTTCGTAACACTTTGATGCAAGCATTGTATTGCGTATGTATTGTTGTATAAAATTTTTGAAACAACAAATTTACCTCAGATTTTGATTTCATCAAGCACAACCAAGTCATTCTGGTACAATCATCTATAAAAGTAACAAACCAACGAGATCCGCCTAAATGTAGGAATTTTGGATGGTCCCCAAATATCAGAATGAATAATCATAAAAGAACTGGACTTTTATTTATAATTAGAGGAAAATAGGTGTGATGACTTTTCGCAAGTTCACAAACATCACATTTAAAAGAAAAAATATCCCAAGTCTTTAATAAAGTAGGAAATAATTTTTTCAAATAGCCAAAGGAGGCATGCCCCAACTGTCGATGCCAAAGCCAGATCTCTTTCATTTTCCTTGATGTAGAAAATCTTTCAACGGCTAAAGCCTGTTGTACTTTGTGTGAAGTGTTGGTCTTCAAATCCAAATAGTAAAGTTTCCCCTTTTTAACACCACAACCAATCGTTTGTCGAGTCTGAATGTCCTTAAACACACAATAATTAGGCCAAAAAATTACAACACGTGATAGAGCTGTCGTGATTTGAGATACAGATAAAAGATTATAATCTAAATAAGGAACAACTAACACAGAATCAGGATGTAAGTTTTTTGTGAGATGTAATGAACCTTCACCAACAACTTTGGTAGTATTGTCGTTGGCAGTGGACACACATTGTTGTGAAGATGGGTGAATGTGTGAGACTTTTTTAATATCAAATGTCATGTGGTCCGTAGCATCATAATCAATTATCCAAGCATTATTCAACATATGAGAAGTGATATTTAAGAACTTACCAGTTGTGTTCACAGTTGTGACCAAGGCCGATGTTGTTGGAGTGACATCATCTTTTGTAGGTTGAGCCATTGCTGCCGTTGAAGGCCTCTTAGAGTTTTTATGTCGAGCAGGGTCCCACAAATCTGGATATCCAATGATTTCAAAGAAATTAATTTCTGAATTCCCCGTTTGGTTACAATGAGAGCAACTGGATGTTGATTTGTTTGCTCTTTTGAAATTCTTAGGATAAGAAGATTTTGGTCTAGCATTTGAGGATTGATTGGATTGGTTTATTGTTATCATAGCGGAAGCTTCAAGTTTCTCTTCATCATCATTCAAGGTTGCAGAGTGCAAGGCCTCACGACGAACCAAGGAGTAACATTCTTCTAAACTTGAAAGAGGTTCGTGGCATAAAATTTCTCGACGGATTGGATCAAAAATTTTATCCAACCACGCTAGAATGATATGAACTCGTAATCATTCTATGGACTTATTGTATGCTTTAACATCATCAGGATCTTTCATGATCACTTTATCACGATGGTCAAGTTCCTAAAATATTTTTGTTAGTTGTCCATAAAACAAAGAGAGAGTTATGTCACCTTTCTTGGCTGAAAAAGCCTTCTGGGGCAAAGAAAAAACTTGCATCTCATCGTTGCCATCATAAAATCATTTGGACAGTGTACTCGAGATTTCACAAGCAGTATGTATACGTAAATAAAGTGTCATAATGTCTGGAGACATGGACTTCAAAAGCCATTGTTTAACCTTCTGATTGTCGGCATACCATTTGTCATACCCCTTTTCTGATGCTGTAGGTGGAGGTGTTTGTCCTGTTATATAGGATTGTTTTTCTCGCTCGGCAATATGCATCTCCATAAATTAAGACCATACATAATAATTTGTTTATGTAAGTATAATGCCTGCATTAAAGACACCCTCTGATTGAACGATAACAGGGATAGATTTGGGTCCAGAAGACCCACTTTGCTCTACCATGAATTGATTTGCGTGATTCTTTGTTTGTGGCCTTTGTGGCTTTCAGCAATGTGGATCTGTTTTGTTCAAATAAAAAATTGAATGCTTGGCCAAAAACAAACGGTGGATGAGAAGTGGTGAAGCGGTGGCATAGTGGGAATTAAATTTGGGAGTTTTGTTTGCGTGTGTGTGTATATTTTTTTCGGTGGTTGTGGCTGTATTATTACCCTGATACTGCTTCCATCTTAACATGAGAGATGGCAAACTAATATTCTCATTCATATATTGTAAGAACAAAAAATACAGAACATATAGGACTATTTTCATCAATTAGCTCCTAAATATCCGTCTACGTAATCTCCTATATTTAAATAATATAATATGCACATCCTCTTAACTAGGAAAGAAAATAAATTATTAATTATGTTGAATCTTCAACAAATATAAAAAGTAAGTGGTATGTTCTTACTAGTTTGGCATTTTACTAGATAATGTTCTCTAACTTTTGGAAAAGTTTAGTTACGTACGTGTGACTTATATTTAAGTTAATTTCATATACACATGAATATTAATTTTTTTAGATCTTCCTCACCAAGAAAGTAATGCTTCTTAAAGAGTTAATATTTGAGTTGTTCAATACTTGAGTTATTTCATTTATTATTCTTTGGTGTTTTATTATTTTTATTGGTGGATTGTTCTCTTGAAATTGTTACATCATTTGGAGATGAGGATAGTGAAAATGATGATGATTATGAATGTTTTGTTCACATAGAATGTATTTTAATGTTTAATATCATGTGATGGTCGTATTTTTATATGAATTTGAATTTGTTCACCTTTAAAATTAGCCCAGATGGCTTCTGAAAGTTCTCGTGATTCTAGGATTTTAATTTTTGTTTAAGGTGGCAAGTAAGTCACATTGTTTTGTTTATGTTTCTTTTAAAGATTGTTTGGTCACTTTTCTATTCAATTCTTAATTATTATTTGATCGATGTGATGTGGGTTTTTACCCGAGAGTCAAGCAATCTCAGCCTTTATCACTGAAAATTTACTGAGAAACAGTGCATGGGTGGTCACACATGGTGATATGTGGATGCTGCGATAAAGTCATATTACTGGGGCGAGTTTGTGGTAATATTAATTATTAAGTAATATATGTTGCTTTAAAATTACTAATTACATTTTTATGCACATTAAATAATTTATTTTGCTTTGAAATGAAGAAAACGTGCCATTGGCGGCCTGACCATGACGCTCATATTAGGGCAACAGGGAAAACACTCGCAGCTGATCAGTACATGAAAACACTTTGCAATTGGCGGACAAAGCCTCACTTCCCACTTGGGGTGAATCTTGAAATTTTGAAATAGTTCTTCTATGATCGGTTCGGCTGTCGGTGTGAGTATGATAAATAGTAAAGTTTTTTGAATTATGCATTTTCATCTATGATCGAAGCAATGCTTGTTAGTCAATCTCTCTTTGTTGTACTGGAACGAGATGAATTCTTGGTTTCTTGAAGAATCACAACATGATGATGATGGTAGATCAACACAAAACCAAACCCTAGAAGTTCAAAACGAAATGTTTATGCTGGCTGCTGGAGGGGTGAAACATAAATGATTGTACGGTCTTGGTTCACAAGCTGCAATGTTGTTTCCTGAAGCTATGTCGGTACGTGCCACATGCACACGTACTTCCATGTCTATGGATGTGCTTCCACTAAAGCTGAGGTTGCCGCTGCGACTTCTAGAGTTGAGGAACTTACAAAGGAGTTGGCTACATTACAACAGCAGGTTCGTTATTTGATGGAGTTTGCTCTTATTGATCTCCAATTGATGTCGAGTGCTCGTGATGACGATGATAGCACGCAGCCATAGTGACCTTAGCACAAATCCATAGTGACCTTAAAGTAATATTGTGCGCCACAAGACCAATGTTTTCATATTTTTGTCATCGAATGTTCATATATTTTGAAATGTGGCCACAATACTTTGTAAGCAAGAATGAGGTTAATGTTGATATTTTGGATATGGATGGAGTAACATGTTTTTGAATGTTGTTTTTGTTTTATGGTGTTATCATATGTTTATTTTATTTTTGATTTTATGTATATTGGTTGTGGCATGGGAATGATTGTGGTGATTTCATTATTGCGAGATTGTGTTGGTGGACATATATAGGTGAAAGAAACGGTGTACGTGGTTGGTTATGTAAAATAAGCAGTGTTGTTCTTTGTGTTGTAACACCACAGACAACACAGTGCAGCGGAAATTTAAAGCGTAAATAAAACACAAGTAAGTAATTTTGCACGAGTATAAAACTCGTGCGGGTGCCTTAGGGCTAAATATTACTAGTAAACGTAAGATCAATCTTACAAAGTAATCCTAGTAATTTTACAAAAAAGACATTAAATCCTAAATTTCTCAACAAGTTGAGAAATCAAACTTGCATCCTAAAATACAACAGAGTATAAAAGAAATTAGATGCAACTCCCGTAGCCTAAATTGAAGAGACAAAAAAGATCTTCAACAACACAGTTCCCACAGTGTTGTCTTTGATGTCTTCAACACGAATGGTAACACGGGGACATGCAACAACGATGGTTGCAAACCTTGCTTCAGAATTCTTCAAATTCTTCAATGGAATTCTTCAGAGTTTGCGCAGAAAATTGTACGTCTCAAGCATCATTTCATCTTGTGCGTGAAATCCCCTTTTATAGATTAGCATTCAAATCTTGAAGATTTTCTTAGATAGAGTCCTACAAGAATAAGCAGCTATCTGTTAGTAGGAAATAAACTCTTATCAAATCTTGCAAATCAAATCTTGATAATATCGAATTATATTATATCAAATAATCACTTTATCAAGACATGATTTAACTTTGGCAAATATAACAGAATATGTACCAAATATTTTATCATGTCCAGAAAGCAAAATCTTATAATATCCAATTAATTAAGGGCCGAAAATATCAAAAAATAAAATTCCTTTCAATC
Source organism: Henckelia pumila (assembly GCF_033568475.1). Taxonomy (NCBI): domain Eukaryota; kingdom Viridiplantae; phylum Streptophyta; class Magnoliopsida; order Lamiales; family Gesneriaceae; genus Henckelia; species Henckelia pumila. The sequence goes on along the minus strand of NC_133121.1, from coordinate 188,810,215 downwards.
TCCCCCTTTTTGATTTCTGGACAAAACATTGCACAAGTATGAGATAATCATAAACTCCCCCTGAGTTTTAAAGTCTCCCCCTGAAGTGTTGTCCCCCGTGTCATAACACGGTGGATAACATAGACAATAACACATGAGATTCTTTAATTCATATATCAAAGCATAAGTGTGGTAGAAGATGTTAGTCTAGTTAACACATATCTGAGCAATTAAGGCACGTAACTAGAGCAAAAGAAAAAATTTATATTAAGATCAAAATTAAACAAGTAAGCAAAGATGAGAGAAGAAGAAAAATCTAAATTTGATCACTATCAGATCCATCTTGATTAGAGGCTTCATCCTCATCATCTTTAGTCCCAGATGGATCAGCTTCAGCTTGTGCACTATCTCCCCCTGTTTGGCCAGAAATGCCAAGTTGTCTCCGACAATCATCCAAGACCATGCTGTAGAAGGCAATATCTTCCTGTGCTTGCACGATTTTCTCTTCAGCACGAGTCATCAGCAGCTGAACAGTGGCAGTGGTGAATTCCAGGGTAGTAGGAGTAGGCACTTATTCTTCAGTGTTGTCACTCGTGTTGGCAACATCGGGTGCAACACCATCAATGTCAGCAGCAGGAGTAGGAGAAGCAGTCCTGGGAAAATCCAGAACCCGATTTCCCTTGAGAAGTCCAGCTGCTAACTTCAAAATCTCAGGTTGATCAGTGAGATCTTCTGTGATATTGCGGATGAAAGCCTGAGATTCCAAAACGCCATATATAAACGATAGGAATGGCAGCTTTGTAGATTTGAGTCCTCCATCAGCAAACTGGAGCACTGTTTTGAATGCCATCTTCCCAAAATTGAAGGGACTCCCAGTCCCAATGGCATACAAAATGACCGTCTGTGGTCTTGTGATAACTGTTGAGTTGGATGAAGGAGTCCAATTCCTTACAGCTATCTTATGCAGCACAGAATAAAATGAGGTGAGCTTAGCTGAAGAAAAATGGTCATAGAATTGCTTGACCATACCACCAGTGAGAACAGTAATCACTTCATTGATCTCTGGAGGATTTCCTTCATCAACGTCCGGGGTGGAATAGAGAGAGTTGATCACGGCTGGAGTGAATTCGAACAGCCGACCCCGAAGGTACACCAAGCCATACTTTGCAGATTCTAGATCTTCAATGCTTGAGGTTAAGTTGGCGTAGAACTCCAGAATCACCCTCTTACAATAAGGTATCACGGCAACAACAGTAAAAATAGAGCTGTCTAAGCTTCAAAAAATCAATCAAATTGTACATATCATAGGAGAGTACATCAATGTTTCTCTCATCCAGTATACCTCTATGAGCGAAGAGAGGCCAAACAGCAGCAGCATCACCAGAGTAAAACATGAGGGAATGAGCAACATCCATGTCATAGTCCTCATCAACAGTGTTGTCCGTGGTGTTGTCAGCACCAACAGCAACACGGGCATCAGCACTAGACACAACCTCTTGGTCCAGAGGGTTTTCATCAGCATCCATGCTGGAAATATCTTCAGAGTCTTCTTCATCTCCAATATCGGCACTCTTATCAGAAGAGTCAGCATTAGACTCGGCAGAGGAGGAAGAGGCATAATCTTGATGTGCTTTGCCCTGAGCAAATTCTTCCATCATCTCAGTATCAGGCTCATCATCGAAGAGATGAGCAGAGAGAGGAACAGACGAAGAAACCTTGCCTTGCTTCAGGCTTTTCAAAATTTGAGCCAAGGTGGCATCTTCATCGAAATCGACACTTTCTTGAGGGACAGTAGCTGCAGGAGTGTCCTTAGGAGGAACACCATCAGAAGAGTTTGAATCTTCTCTATCAGAAGCAGATTCAATGATCGGAGCAGAGGCAGAGGCAGCAGCAGAACCAGAGGGTTTCTTCCTCGCCACAAATTCATAGTTGGCATCATCAGAATCATCACCGGAGCTGCGATCGTCTTCAGCCATGGAGATGCGAGGACCCTTGTAAAACATTTTAGATTGGGTAAAATCGGGGTTATACCCAGCTTGCCTCTTCGATCGGCGAGCCATCGGTGGAGGAGGGTTTACATGATTCAGGACAGAAAAATTCGGTGGATTCTCGAGATCAATGGCGTTCCCAGGTTTGCCCGGCATGAGAACAGCAAGTGGAACGGGTTCCATGGGAACTGGTACAATCGACAGAAAAGACGCCATGGATGGGATTTCCGGTGTTGTAACACCGGCAGAAACAATGGGTTCTTTATGTCCCATCTCGCTTCGAATGTCTTGAGGATCAAAGCCTGTCATTGCAATAAAATTTGAGAGTGAGAGAAGGGTAGGGTTTGCAGAAAGCTCAATCGGGTAATGGAAAAATCAGGAAGAATATAACACCCGATAAAAAGGAAACCAAATATATAAGAATCCTATCACAAAACGGTAACATTCTCCCTCTAACAACCTCATAATTATCCTGATCCCTTATCTCCCAAAGTTACTAACGGTAACTTTCCTAAATGGCCATAATTTTAAAAGCCGAGATTTAAGAGATAAAATCCCATAAATAAGGCAATAATCCAAGATATATATTTCATCCCAAATCTTCCAGAATTAACTCCACATCGGCTGAACTCCACTGAAACAAAAATCAATCACAAAAATTCAATTTTTAGTAAATAGGGTAAATCATCAAAATTCGTCTATTGAGAACCTTACCCAAAAATAGAACCCTATTAAAAAAATTCATATGAATGACCTATTTTATGCCTAAACAGAGTGTAACATAAAAAAATGCAATCACAAGCAAACAATATGTTGACAAGTGTAGTGTTGTCTCTCATGTTGCCAACATCATCAACAACACCATAGTTTTTCAAAAAGCATTTGAGACTTACACACTTGATTACCCTTGATTTAGAAACAATTCAAGAAGTGGTAGCCTGCACACTAAAAGAACAGTTTTCATTGGACTCAATTAGGTAGCTTTTTCCATTTTCTTCCGATTATTTATAAAGCTTGTACATTGGTCATCAAACTTTATTAAAAAAAGCTGAACACTGAATTTGCAAAACCACCGTTCACATGGGAAAAGAACATGGAATACACGTACATCCCTCAACTACTTAGTGGTTTAGTTAGAGTTTGATTTGCAAGGGCCAGTGTGTTTCAATAAAAATTTTGCAAAAAAACTTGGCATCGATTGAATCAATGAAACAGAGAGTTAAACACTACACATAACAGAGTGAGTGAAGAATACCTAAAAACCTAAAAATGCATGACATGAAAAACATCAGTGTTGTCGATAGTGTTGTAACACCGCAGACAACACATGCAAAAGATTATAATGCACACATGCTGAGAGACCTCCGAAGAGTTGAGAATCTCTCATGATCTAATGCTTTAGTAAAAATGTCTGCTAATTGGTTATTGGTTCCAACAAACTCCATTTGAATCATACCTTTTTCTACCAAATCTCGAATAAAGTGATGACGAATGTCAATGTTTTTTGTGTGTGAGTGTTGAACTGGATTCTTTGATATATCAATAGCACTCGAATTATCACAATAAACAATGGGGGGTTCACTCTTAAAACCATAATCTTCAATCATTTGGTTCATCCAAAGAAGTTGTGAACAATAACTTCCGGCTGCCACATATTCAGATTCAGCAGTCGAAAGTGACACACAGTTTTGCTTACGACTATACCATGAAACCAAATTATTGCCAAGGTAAAAACACCCACCCGTAGTGCTCTTTCTATCGTTCACATCACCAGCCCAATCAGCATCACTAAAACCTACAAGGTTAGTGTTGGTTTTCCTCGTATACCACAATCCCAAATCCAATGTACCCGAAACATATTTCAAAATTCTCATAACAGATTTTAAATGGGTTACCTTTGGATCAGATTGGTACCTAGCAAATAAACACATACTGAAAATGATATCAGGACGACTAGCAGTCAAATACAAAAGACTCTCTATCATGCTGCGATACATGGTGTTGTCAACACCAGCCGCAACACTGTCTTTTCCTAATTTTTCACTCGAGCCCATAGGAGCTCAACGAGGCGGCGGCGATAGACCTTCCGGGCTCCGATCTACGCCATTTCTCCACCAAAATGCTCCCATGAGCTAAGGAAATGCTACCCACAACTCAAAGAATCGATTACTAGTTTAAGAACCAACAAAAACGAGCTCGAATCACAAAATTTCAAACAAAGAAGACGATGAATAGTACCTTCGCAAATTCCGACTGTTCTTTGTCAATTTCCCGGCGATCCAACCGTCGGATCTTTGATTTCTTGGTACTAATAGACTCGTCTCGATCTTGGCTACAAAGTGACAGGTCGGATTTTTTTATCAGAGCTCCAAAGAACGGCTGGAGACGGAAAACGTGAGATGTTCTACAGTACTGGTCGGGAATTCAAAAATTGGGACATAATTCTTTACTCTGTATTTTATTTTCTGATGTTTTTTTGCGTGTTTTTCTATTTATAGTAATCTGATTTTTTCGGGTCTCGAACTAACTATTTGATACCCAAATGGTAAAATTAGTCTCCAATCTGATATTTTTCTGATACACACACCCAACATCAATTAATACCATTTCTGAAATTATTTACTTTGACCAGTCAATTGGACTCAAAATTTTCCAAATTCAATACTAAATCCAATTTAGACTCTGACCAGTCCACTCGGTCAAATATTCTTCCAAATTAATTTATCTGGCATAAATAATTATTTTTATTTCAATATCTCAATAATTATTCCAAAATGCCAAATATTTCATATCTTTAAAAATCATCGAACTCATTGATTAATTGACACGTGTATTTTGTAAATACACTCTATAATCTCATTAGCAATAATAATTATTTCATCAACTCAATAATTATTTCAATTGCTAATTAATTCGGTAATTAATTTTTCAGGGCGTTACAATTCTCCCCCTTTAACAATTGATTTCGTCCTCGAAATCGCATACAATCTGAGCACATCAGATAAAGATCTGAAAGAATCTGTACTGAATCTCATTGCAATAAAGAGATTCGGATATCTCTAACTCATATCTTGTTCTATCTTCCAAATGACTCATTCGATTCTTATCTAAGTCACCATACTGAAACAACTAGAATTGACTTGTTCTAGAACTAATTCTCTTTTCGGTACATAATCTGTATCTATCATCGATTTTCGATCAATCAAGTAGTTCAAAGTCTCATTCAATTCGGTCTCATCTCGCCCAAGTACAAATGAACGAATATTGTTCCAATATTAAAGTCTGAATCAAGACTTATTACTCTGACACATCTATCTCGTACTGTTCTGATTCTATTCGAAATCATAATCATTTCTCTGCCATCTCTGACCACATCAGGTCAAATCTGGCTCCACAACTGAGGCATTCCGAAACATCATTTCTGTACAAGATAATTTCGCATTTCTTAACGTATATCGCTTCTAAAAGAATCATCTCTAAACTCTTCTAATAATTGTTCAAATCAGAACAATCAACAAATCATGAATCTAGCCAACTAGTGCAAAAATCTAGCGCTACAACTCGTAGAATGTCCTCTCAAAAGATATGAGCAGTCTGTTCTGACTGTCGGACAGTCTGAAATTAGTTTATTGTACTTTGATGAGACGAGGAAAAATAGTTTCTTGAATATTTAATTCTGACCTAAATTTAGTCATCGGATCATATCAGTCTGTTAGTTGATAAGGAATCAACCAAAGATACTTTGAAAACCTCTAACGAGTCCATAATTCGATCTTCAATCAATCAATCTCAAACTAAACCCAATCCATAAGTTTAGAATTCAGAGGGAACTTATGCCAATCAAACAGTTCCTAACATCTCAACTCATATACTGAGTTAATCTCAAACAATTTGACCTTCCTCTAATGCCTTATAAGTCAATTTTGATCAATCAATCATTTTACATATCTCAAAATTCACTATCGGAAAGTTCTTTCTTCGATGTCATTTAGTGAGATCACATATTCATCTGCGAGTAACAATATGTTCTCGCAATCACGGAAAAGTCACAATCCAAAATAATTAAAAAATTCTTATCAATTCTTCCAATATCAATTCAGATATAATCAATCAAGGCAAAATCCAAATTCCACGATCTCTCGTCCGATCAAAATCGAAATCAAAATAGAATTAATCTCAACAAGTGTAAACAATACTCCGTGTACTCGTCTGTCTGCATTGGAACTTATTCGGTACCAGTTCCACTAATTCACTTATCTTCTTCTTATTCACTCTTTCTGTTCTCAGGTGTTAGCAATTCACGAAATCAAATTCGAATGCTACTAACGAGATTCAAAAATCTCTACTAACACTGAAATTTCAATCTTATTTCTGAATTCAAAATTATGCTCTTAGTCCATCAATGGAATTTTACCGCAAAAATTCCTTAAATTCCCGAACAATCATCACAAAATCCAAAGATCAAAAGATAAATCCGATATCACTGATTCATCGGGTGAATCCTGTCAATTGTTTCTATAACATCTGAAATGTTCTTTAAAAACCCAAATAGGAATCCGAAGGGTTCGCTAAACTAATTCAATATCATCACAAATCATCTATTCTAATCAACGGCAATTCTGATTCAAAATCTCACCCAAAATACCAAAAATCTGTACTATCATTAAACTAAAACTTTAGCTGTTTCAGTAGAACAATAAATTCTAATAGTGCTATCTGTCTCTATTAGTTACGAGCCAACAAAATTACATATACCGCATATATTCATCAATAATCAATGACTCTCCGAGTCAGAATCAAAATGATATCAAAGAGAATCTCTCAAATCACGACCATCAATAGAATGAATTCTGGACAATAATCTCTGCTAAGTGAAAACAACTCACTTACATCTCAATAAAAGGGGTGAATAAATCAAATTCTAAGGCTCCATGAATAAATTTTGCGAGCCAATCAATCAATATCAAATCAGGTGATCACCCGTCATTGGGTATGACATCATGCCCATCATCGAGACAAACCAAAATCATGGCTGTCAACGTGGCCTCACTCACGAGGAATCCGCACACAGTCATCGAAAAAGAGATACAATCTCATGGCATAATCCGATGTCAAAATAAAATCGAGATCACAAATGAATCAAATAATCAAATTTCACCCGAATCAATATCAATGTCCAGAACTAAAATTTGAAATATTAAGAATTTTCAATTTCCATGTTCATACTCGAATATCAATCGATACGAAAAGGTAATTCTCATCGAATTCAATGTTATGCGAATCAAGGATGCATAGCTACAATAGGATTCAAGTATTTTCAGATTAATCGAATGAAAGGCTCAACTGTAACTAAAATCGGTTGATAGGTGTGTTTTAGTTGCATATTTTAATGAAGTTTTACTGTCGTTTAGGATGCATTTATTTAGTTGATTTAAGTATTTTGTTTATATTTCATGCATCATGTCTACATAACATGCTCCCGGATTTATTGTGTAGAAAGAAACATTTTATTAAGAAAGTTTGGAGTGCAAAAGAATTGAATAAGAGAAGCAAATAAAGAAGATGGAAAAGTAGAGTGCTTCGTTAGAGCTGTTAACGAACAACTCTACCCAACAGCTCTAATGAATCTCCCTTTGAAGGAGTGCTATCGCTCTAACGAAGCGCCCTTGAAGGAGTGGCATCGCTCTAACGAAGGGCTCTTACTGTAGAAAAGGAATGAAAGAAAGGCTGATTCACATTGAAGATTTGGAGCACAATCGCGCTTGTGATTAGCGCATAGGAGAGCGCAAACGCGCAAGAAAGATGTTGTTTGCGCTTGAAGCAGCGCAATCGCGCTAGAGGATTGTGGTCTGCGCTGCTGTGTTATTGCTCAAGAGTAAAAGCTTCCGCTCGATCGGGTGTTCTTTACCGATCGAGCGGGCCACTTGAGATTTGCGGGACAGAAAGTTGGTGAAATTTGCTCGCTCGATCCGGCCAAGTCATCCGATCGAGCGAGCTATCGTACAGAATAAAAAAAATAGAATTTTGAGATTTTAAAATTTTATTTTGCGGGCTTTATTTTGTGGGATTTTCAATAAATATAAAAATAAATCTTTAGACGCATAAAAAGGGGGTAGAATGCAGAAAAGAGAGAGAGAGAACGAGAGATTGGAGATGGCTGAAGAACACAGAGAAAACATCTGGCGGCTAGGTTCTATCTTCTCTGTTCTTAGATTTTAATCTTTCTAGTTTTAGTACTTGGTTGAGGAAGACGAACTCTTGAGTTATTTTATTTGTGAGATTCAGTTTTCAATTGTTTAATTCCAAATTGCATATCAAGAGTTGTTTTGGATTTATTGTCATGCTTGTATGTGAGATTTTAGGATTGATCACCTTAGGATTTTGCTATACAATATATTGATAAATTAGAATTCAAATCCGTAATTGTTTGAATCATCTGATTTGTGAAGCAACTGCGTTTAATATTTTCTGTTGTTGAATTTGTTAAATCGTAGGAACAAAAATTGACTAGGCTAAATACATCCACTGGTGCATGTGTTGTCTAGATTCATGAGTTTCACTCATTTGAATGCTACCTTATATTTAAATCTAGATCGCTGGAATTTGGGTTGATTTATTGGTAAGGGTTAATCTAGAACTCTGGTGTCTAATTAACTAAGATTAAGGTGGAATAGTAATTAGATTTTCAATGGTGAATATTCAATGAAAATTAATTATTTTTAGAGAATCGATGATCGAGTGAATGATTTCAAGGGTGTAGTCGACCGATACCAAGTCTCGTTAATTTATTGATATTTCTTATTTTAATTCTGGCATAGTAATTATTAAAATCCAAAAATCCCCTTTTATTATTTTCAGTATTTTAAGAACACTATTTAAATTTCACTTTCCTCGTGGGAACGATCTCTACTCACACTACTGCATATTTTGTTATCTGATTTGAGTTGGGTAATTTGGGCGTGATATGACTTAGCGCTACCATCGGTATTATCCCAAAAGCACAGTAGTTTCTCCTAAACAAACTCTTAAATTCATAACTCTTCCACTCTTTCAATCACAATAACTCCTCGAATCAATTCAATGCTGGAATTTCATACATGTTCTCTTAAGACTCGATCAAATCATCATTTCGAAAGAACAATATCGAAACAATCAATAAATTCTCGATAATTTAATTTATTACCAAAATTTAATCATCTTAGATCCAATTAATCAGATACAATCTGTTCATTCGTATATCAATCTCATAATGCCATAATCTTAAACATCAACTCAGAATGGGCGTTTAGAAACATCTAGCTTTGATCTCAGAGTATTATACAACACTCTCTCAAAACTTACACCACATTCTTTACATCGAAAATTCAAGATCAATAGACTTCTTACCTCGAGGATTCTTACCAATCACTTCCATCACTGATCCAATCTGATTTCATTCTGAAATTCTTAAATTCTTAAGATTGAGTTTCTATCTCTATTCTGTATTGAGGTTCATCTGATATGAATGAATTCAATCATTGCTAAGAATTACATATAAACTCTTACCTCGGTCAATCTAAGCCACAATAAACTTCGAGTGATTTTTAATTCAATATCCTCAAGAACAGACATCATCTAATCATATTCTAGATCATTGCATTTTTCATCAATATTGATTCTCAGTTTCGAGAGCATATAATTATTTGCTCAATGGGGAGATACAATTAATAATGACAAATATATAACAATTCAGAATATCATAAATAAATCTCACCTGTAATCTAATCCTGCTCAACAATTCATAAACCTCAACTTCTTAACATAATCCTAATCCTCTGGAGCAAGCAGCCTTTCACCACAAATCAAATCTGATTTGCTAGCTATCTCAACAATATCGGCTTCACAATTATCTCAAATATTCACATAAGCACAATTCTCTGAATATTCTGAATATCAAAATTATCAACTCAGTTTCGATCATCCTCCAATCATCATACTCATGTAATCACATGAGCATTCAAATTCTCAATCTCGAATCGGTTCTGATTCTTTATTCATATCATGCATGCTTTAAAATCAATTCACATAATCATAGAGGCATATAATTCTGAATCACTAAAGCATGCTCGCATGTAATTCAGGTAATCAAACACTAAAATCAATCACAAGAAATAAATTCATTCGAACTCGATCTACCCCGCTCACTCACTTTTATTTTCATCCAAGAATCTTATCGCTCTGATACCACTTAATGTGAGGACCTCGGTTCTAATCGAAAGTAAATCATACAATAAACCAAGACAATAATAATCACTAAATATTTTTTTTAAAGGAACAATTCTCGCTCGACAATTAAAAGTTTAAACATGCTTTCAAATATACAAGTAGTTCAAAAAGCTATTCAACTTCTAAACCGACGCCTCACTTCTATTATTCGATCCCGAGCCATTCATGCCTTCTCTGAATAGCTCCTGCCCCATCTGTTACCATGCACACATACAAAGCAAAGCAACAACCGGATAACTTCGGTGAGAATAAAATCCCAGTATAAACGACGTAAACATGCAATATCAAATAATATATCAATATCATGATATAATGACAGCATATTCAATGCTAATAAGAATGAAATGCATGTATTTAAAACAGGGATATCAACTCTAATAAACGAAGGAATTTATGTTATTCTTTTGGGATCCTGAGGATGAATCACGTAATCAACTCACCGACTCTCCCGATCGAGGTGGTGTTACGTATCTCCATCCTCTAGACTTTGGTGCGACTATAAGGAGTATGCTGACACTAGGTGAACTTCTACAACCTAGGCCACTCGCTTATAGCCCCCCCAAAATGTCTAAAACAACTGGGCTATCTGCCCTCTGAAATCAAGAGTATAGGCTCAATATGAATGCATATAATGCAAATGCAATTGAACCAAATCAAAATCATACATATGTTTTCTTAGACATCAAAATATCATAGATGTCGTCTCATTCAACTCTTATATTCAAACTCATCAATATAATATTGAAAATCATTGAAGTAATTCAAATAAGCAACCTCATGCTTTTTAAATCGAATATATGCATCACTTACTTCAAACAATTTCAGATAGACAGACTCGTGTCTTTCAAATAATATCGAAAATCAATTAATTATCTAAATTCTCATTCAATATCAAATAATCAAATAAACATGCAAGTATGTGCTTTTAACGGGAACTCGAGAATCTCAAACTCGCTCGAGTATTCATTCCCTTCGAAATCAACATCAGCTCATACCTCAATTTTCCAAGTCTGGAAAAGCTCAAATCCCAAGACTGCTGATTTCTGCCTCTAATATCTTCAACTGTCTTCCGATCTGCGAAAATCACATAATATACAAAATTCAACCTTGGTCAACTCTTGTCAAACTTTGACCGATAAATTTGCAAACTTTATTGCGTTCTCACTGTTTCACGGCTTTGAATCTCGACTCGAAACTTGGATATTTAGATCTATCACATCGAGACAATAAAAAATGGGTAACACATCGATGGACGGTGGTTCGTCGGAGAAGACGATGATGACGCGGCGGTCCGACGGCAACGATGCAAAACTTCTCCAAAAATTATGAAATTTTCAAGATATGTAGAGCTCGACGAGACGATTCCAACCATCTAAGTCAAGCCCGGAACGGAGTTCCGACGCGCCGTAGATCGGAGAAAAACAAGGCGGCGGCGATAGACCTTCCGAGCTCCGATCTACGCCATTTCTGCACCAAAATGCTCCCATGAGCTAAGGAAATGCTCCCCACAACTCAAAGAATCGATTACTAGTTTTAGAACCAACAAAAACGAGCTCGAATTGCGAAATTTCAAACGAAGAAGACGATGAATAGTACCTTCACGAATTCCGACTGTTCTTTGTCAATTTCCCGGAAATCCAACTGTCGGATCTTTGATTTTTTGGCACCAATAGATTCGTCTCGATCTTTGATACTAAGTGACCGGTCGGATTTTTGATCAGAGCTCCGACGAACGGTCGGCGACGGAAAACGTGAGATGTGCTACAGTACCGGTCGAGAATTCAAAAATTGGGAAATAATTCTTTACTCTGTATTTTATTTTCTGATGTTTTTGTGCGTGTTTTTCTATTTATAGTAATCCGATATTTCTCAATAATTATTCCAAAATGCAAAATATTCCAGATCTTTAAAAATCATCAAACTCATTGATTAATTGACACGTGTATTTTGTAAATACACTCTATAATCTCATTAGAAATAATAATTATTTCATCAACTCAATAATTATTTTAATTGCTAATTAATTCGGTAATTAATTTTTCGGGGCGTTACACATTTCTCATCTGAGAATTTTTGGATGTATGGTGTATGTGCCTATTGCACCACCTCAACGATAAAAAATGGGTTCTCAAAGAAAGATCGGTATTTATATTGGTTATGATAGTCCATCGATCATTAGATATCTTGAGCCTCAAATAGGCGATGTGTTTACAACCCATTTTGCTGATTGTAATTTTAATGAAGAAATCTTTCCAATGTTAGGGGAGAAAAGAAACACATCGAAAAAAAAATCACATGGTATGTACCATCATTGTTACATTTGGATCCAAGGACCAAACAATGTGAGAAAAGATGTACAGCAAATTGTGCATTTGCAAGGAATAGCAAATCAAATGCCAGATGCATTTGCAGACACAAAAGGGGTAACAAAATCATATATACCTATTGTAAATGCCTCTGCTCGAATTGAAATGCCAAAGAAACTGATAAGTGTATTTTATACACTACATTTATGTATGATTTTAATTGTTAATTATTTGTTTCGAGTAGATTTATGTGGGTGTTTTGTTGTTTTTGTGGTTGTAGAGAATTATTGAATTTATTTGAAAAAAGAGAAGAAAAATAAGAAGTTGAGAAGGGAAAAGAATAAAATGGAGAAAAGAAGAAAGAACAGGAAAAGAAAAGAAATCGAGATGGGCTTTTCTTAGTGGGCCTCTTGTTAGCGCTTCATATAGAGCTAAAGAAGAGAAGATGAAGTGCTAACGCGCTGTAAAGATTTGAGATTCAACGAGACTAAGGCGCGCCCGCGCCTGATGGAGGAGCGTCTGCCCCGGCTATTTCTCAGTGTTTTAATTATACCGGGAAGGAAACCTTAATATTTTATTGGGCTTTTTGTTGTGCTTTTTATTGTGATTTTTATTGTACACTATAAAAGAGATTTCTGGAATCTTTTGGAAGGGGGCAGCCGCCACAACACATACGTACATCAGAGAAGGATTTCTAGAGCTTGATCGTGCGAATTTTCTGAAGAAAATCTGGAGCTTTAATTGAAGAACGAGGACGGAGATCGATCGACCGGACACGACATCGCATCGACGGATTTGTTTTCTTTATTTTATTTATTAAATTCTGATTTGATGTTGAATTTTTTGAACATGTTTTGTTTTATTCAGAATTTTATTATGAACTAATTTTTATAGTATAGAGGTCGGATGGAACCTGGTGTAGACACTTTCATGAATTTTTGATTTTATTGAATTGAGTTTCTTCTAGATTAATTGTTTTTCTAAAATTGATTGTCTTTTCAATTATCTGATCAATAATTGATTTGTTATATTTATTTGAAATCTGGCACTCGGGAGAAGAGATTTTGAATAGGACAATTAGAAAATACACTGTTAATTATTTATATATCTCGGGAGAGTGTATAATTTTAACAGAGTTTTTAAAAAGAACATTTTTTTGTGATAGATCACTGCAAGTAGATTCTTAATAGGGATATTGAAATTGAATTGTAGTTGATAAAAATTATTTGTTGCTCGGGAGAGGGAAATAATACAATTAAGTGTTCTTGGCTATTAATTGACTGGAATTCATGAAATTAAATTAATTAGGATTGATTGTTGTTGAAACCAGGTGAAATCTAAACCTCTAGACCAATTTTTTTCTCTGATTGATATTTATTTCTAAAAGTTGTGTGCGTGCTATAAAAACTCATTGATTATTTATTTTATTCTGAAAAATTTTCAATTACTGATTTTCAAGATAAAGTTTGGACTGTTTTAATTACAAGCACTGAATATTTTCATTTTACTCTCTGTGGGATCGATACTTAATTTTTCAATATATTAAAACTTGGCACTCGTACGCTTGCGAGCATTTTTCACAACAAGTTTTTGGTGCCATTGCTGGGGAGTAAGTTTTGATTATTTTTTAGTCTTGTTACCAATTAGTCTAGATTTTAATTTAGAGTTTTTTTATTTTAGTTTAATTTACTAATTGATTTCTTCTTATTTTTAATTGCAGTCTATGCGACGATCTCAAAGTGCGAATTCTTTACTATTTGATCCGGAGATCGAGCGCACTTCACGTGATTTAAGAAGAATTAGAAGAGAAGACGTCAATAACATGGCTGAACAGAATGTGAATCAAGCTCCCTTGGTGCCAATCAGAGATCACTTCAGGACGACGATCCAGACTCACTATTTTGGAATCGCTCAAGGAACTATCAATGCCAACAATTTTGAACTGAAGCCGGCCTTGATCAACATGGTTCAACAGAACAAATTTAATGGGAGTGCCACTGCTGATCCTCACCTACACCTATGCACCTTCTTGAAGATAACCGATACGGTAAAAATTAATGGTGTGTCTGAGGATATTATATGCTTACGCTTGTTTCCTTTTTCTCTCAAGGATCAAGCCAGAAGTTGGTTGCAATCACTGCCGCTTCGAAGCATCACTACTTGGGTGGGGATGGCAGAAAAATTTCTTGCAAAATATTTTCCTCCTGTCAAATCCACCCAACTGAAGATTGAAATCATCAGCTTCAGGCAGATGGACACTGAACAGCTCTACGAGGCGTGGGAAAGGTACAAAGAATTACTTAGACGTTGTGCTAACCACAATTTTGCAGATTGGGAACAGATCGAGTGGTTTTACAACGGACTGAATGCGCCTACAAGGATGAATGTGGATTCTGCTTTTGGAGGTACTATTTTTGCAAAGGACCCCGTTCAAGCCTATGATATGCTGAAACAGATGACGATCAATAGTTTTCAATGGCCATCTGAGCGTATGGAAGTCAAGAAGCCAGTTGAAATTTATGCAGTGGATCCTCTCACATCTATCAATTCCCAATTATCTGCACTGACTACACAGGTAGCTTCTTTGAATAAGCTTAATGTTACAGATTCAACTGGAGTTGAAAGATCACATACCCCAGAGCAAGTTAATTTTATCAATCCTATTGGCTAACGAGGATATGGAGGCTATAGAGGTAATTCTGTTCCCAATATTTATCACCCTAGTTTGTGGAATAATGAAAAAATTTCATATGCTAATGATAGTTGTGTTTTGTTTGCATATTTTGTTGTTATTTTGTTAGTAGTTTGCATGCATTTATTTGTTTTTGTTCATTTTTTATCTTAGTTTTGTCTTTTGCATGCACTTACATTCAGAACATACTCCCGAGTTTAATGTGTAGGAGATATCAAGATGATGAAAGAAAAGCAGAATGTTGGTGAATTTTCATGCGCTCGATCCCACAAACTCATACGATCGAGCGCGTCATCTGGATTATGAAGGCAGTAGGTGTGGCATTTTTCATGCGCTCGATCGCACTAACTCACGCGATCGAGCGCGACTAGGAAATTTCAAAATAGTGAGATCGCATATTTTCATGTGCTCGAGCGGACGTACTCATGCGCTCGAGCGTGCTAGCCTGTTCGGGAAGAATTTTGTAATTTTGAAAACTCTTTTATTTTGGACACTAGGCTTTATTAGGCTTTTAATTCCATTTTTGAGGGATTATTATCAGAATTTTGGAGATCTCTAAGGTGGCTAGGTTTTGTTTTTTCAATTTTCTCTCCAGTTTTCTTCTCTTCTTTTGAATTTTTCTTGAGTTTTCATGAATCGTTGTAGTTAAACTTTTATACTTGGTTGAGGGAGAAGAAACCTTGATATAATTTATTCATGAGATTTGATTTACAGTGTTTAATCTTTATTAAGTATCAATATTTGATCTGTTTTATTTCATGTTTGTATGCGAGAATTTAGGATAGGCCATCTTAGGATTTTGTTTTGCAAATGATAGCAAAATTAGAATTCAAATCCGTAATTGTTTGAATAAACTAATTTGCGAAGCAACTACGAGTGATATTTTCTGCTGTTGAATTTATTAATTCGTAGGATCAACTATTTACTAGGCTAAATACAACCGCTGATTTGTGTTGTCTAGGTTCGCCAGTTTTACTAGTTTGAATGCTACCGTAAATTTAAATCTAGATCGCTGGAATCAGGGTTAATTTATTGGTAAGGGTTAATTTAGAATGTTGTTTTCTAATTAACTAAAATTAAGGTGAAACAGGAATTTGATTTTCAATGACGAATATTTAATAGGATTAATTATTTTTAGGAAATCGATGATTGAATGAATGAATATCAAGAGTGTAGTCGACCGATATCAAGTCTCGTCTTTTATTGATTTCTCCAGTTTAATTTTCAATTCTGCATTATACTGATAATATTTTTCTTTAGTTTCTTTAAATTTTCAGTACTTAATCTCAAACCTCAAAACCCCCTTTTGTTTATTTAGAACATACTAAATTTACCTTTTCTCGTGGGAACGATCCCTACTCACACTACTACATTTTTCGTGGTTATCTAATTGAGTTGGGTAATTTGGGCGTGACGCGACTTGGCGCTACCAAATTTTGGCGTCGTTGCCCGGGAACGGTGTTTAATTTATTGTGTTCTTTTTTATTTTTGTTTTATTTTGTTTAATCTCACTCTCCCCTCTTTTCTTTGTTTCTAGTTCTTTCTCGTTCATGCTTTCAGGTGACTTTGCTGAAGAAGACTTTTTCTACGACCCGGAGATTGAAAGGACTTTATACAGGCGAAGGAGAGAACTTCGCAGACAACAGCAAGGGGAAGCTATTCAAGCGGCTTTTTCAGAAGAAGAAATGGCTGCTAATGCTAATCTGAGTCTAAGACAATTGGGCACTCCTGATCCCAATCAACAACCTTTATGCATTACATTTCCTACATTAGAAAATATTGCTATATTTGAGCTTAAGTCTGGATTAATTCACTTATTACCTGCTTTTCATGGTCTTGCAGGTGAGGACCCGAATAAACAATTGATAGAATTCTATGTGGTTTGCATGAGCATGAAACCCCATGGAGTGGCAGAGGAGCAAATTCAGCTGAGGGCCTTTCCTTTCTCTTTGAAGAGTGCTGCTAAGGATTGGATATATTACTTTCCCTTTGGTTCTATCACAACTTGGACGGAGATGAAAAGAATCTTTCTGGATAAGTATTTTTTGGCCTCTAGAGATGCGAACATCCGGAAGGAAATCTATGGAATCAAGCAATACTCAGGGGAATCACTGCATGAATATTGGGAGCGGTTCAAGAAGCTTTGTGCTAGTTGTCCGCAACACCAGATAAGTGAAAATCAGTTAATTCAATTATGCTATGAAGGTTTGTTGCCTCATGACAGGAGTATGCTAGATGCGGCAAGTGGAGGTGTTTTCATGGATAAAACACCGGTGCAAGAGAGGAACTTAATTGAGAATATGGCTGCCAATTCTCAACAATTTGGCACCATCAGGAATGAACATGTACTGAAAAATAACAACGAGGTAAATGTCTCTTCCCTTGAGAAACAATTAATTGAATTGATGACTCTTGTGCGTCAGATGGCTGTAGGGAATGGACAAACCGCAAAATCATGTGTGATTTGTGCTGCAGTGGGACACGCTACTGATATGTGTCCCACACTTCAAGAAGAATTGGTTGAACAGGTCAATGCTACTGGAGGATTTCCTGGACCACCACAGCGGAAATATGATCCTTATTCCAACACATACAATCCTGGTTGGAAGGATCATCCCAATCTGAGATATGGGAACTCTCAAGCAAATAAATCGGGGCCTCAAGCATTACCGCACAATCAAGAATATAGGCCATTGTATCCTCCACAGCAGCAGCGTCCTCAAATTCCAAATCCAGGTGAGTTTCTTGAAAATATTGTTAAGGATCTTGCTACTAACACTGTAGCTTTTCAACAGGAAACCAGAGCAAGTATTCAAAACTTGAATACCCAGATGGGACAGCTTGCCACCGCCATCAATAAGTTGGAAGCACAACATTCCAACGCTTTGCCATCACAAACAATTCAAAACCCAAGAGAAAACGCAAGTGCTATTACTCTAAGGAATGGGAAGGAGTTGAAGATCAAGGAAAAAGAAGTGGATACTTCAACCAAGGAGAAACCGCAAGAAGAGCCGAAGTCGTCTGATAGAGAAGCATCCAAGGAAGAAGCGCCAAGAGGTAAGTTTCCTCCACTTTTTGAATATAAGCCTGTTGCCCCCTTTCCCTTAGCACTTTAGGAGTCTAGAAAAGATGAAGGGATAAAGGATATTTATGAGACTTTTCATAGATGTGAGGTGAATATTCCATTGCTAGATGCTATTAAGCAGGTACCTTGATACACGAAGTTCTTGAAGGAATTATTCACAGCAAAGAGGAAACAAACATTGATGGGTTGTCAAAAAGTGGAGCTTGGTGATAACGTATCTGCTGTGATCCAACGAAAATTGCCCGCAAAATGCAAGGATCCAGGTATGTTTTCTATCCCATGTACTATAGGTAATGTTAGACTTGAGAAGACCATGTTAGATCTAGGAGCATCAATTAATGTTATGTCATATTCTATCTATGCATCCTTGAAACTTGGTCCATTGAATAAAACTGGAATTGTTATTCAGTTAGCTGATAGGTCTAATGCATATCCTAGGGGAATAGTGGAAGACGTGTTAGTGCAAGTAAATGACTTGGTATTTCCTGCAGATTTTTATGTGCTAGACATGAAAAATGGTGATCATAATAGTCCTATTTTGTTAGGCAGACCATTCTTGAAAACTTCCATGACTAAAATTGATGTTCACAGTGGCACACTCATTATGGAATTTTATGGCGAGGTTGTGAAATTTAATATTTATGATGCCATGAAATTTTCTGACAGTGATGATTGCGTATTTTTTGTTGATATTGTGGATTACTTGGCACAAGATTATTGTGAGCATGCAGGAAAAGATGATCTAGAGGTGGATCTCATTGCACCCATTCAGCAGGATGAGGGGAGTGGATTCAGCGAAGAAGTGAAGGAGATTGAGGAAATTCTGAATAGTTCGCCTGAACTACCTCAGTCAGGTAATATATCATATATATCATTACCAATCTCTAACACTCGGCGCCTTCCATCTGTTTTGCAGACACCAGTGGTCGAACTCAAGACACTTCCAAAACATCTCAAGTATTTTTTTCCTTGGAGAAGGAGAGACATTATCAGTCATCATCTCCAACAGTTTGGAAGCCGACCAAGAGGGAACAGTTAGTCAAAGTATTGCAAGAGCACAAAACTGCTATTGGGTGGACTATAGCAGACATTAAGAGAATTAGCCCCTCCACATGCATGCACCGAATTTTGATGGAGGAAGGAGCGAATCCCTCACGTCAACCGCAAAGAAATTTGAATACACCGATGATGGAGGTGGTCAAGGCTTAAATTTTGAAACTACTTGAAGTTGGGGTCATCTACCCAATTTCTGGCAGTCAGTGGGTCAGTCCGATCCAAGTGGTACCCAAGAAAACCGGAATTACTGTGGTGAAGAATAAAGATGACGAGATGGTTCCCACCCGTATTCAAAATGGGTGGAGGGTTTGTATTGATTATAGGAAGCTGAATGCCGGAACCCGAAAGAACCACTTTTCTTTACCCTTTATTGATCAAATGATTGAACGTTTAGCATGTCACCCTTATTATTGTTTTCTTGATGGGTATTCTGGTTATTTTCAGATTTATATTGCGCCAGAGGATAAGGAAAAGACGACATTCACTTGCGCGTTTGGCACCTTAGCATATCGACGAATGCCTTTTGGACTCTGCAATGCACCGGCCACTTTCCAACGGTGTATGGTTAGTATATTTTCAGATTTCATTGAGCATATTTTAGAAGTTTTTATGGATGATTTTACTGTCTATGGTGATTCATTCGAAAACTGTCTGTCTAACCTTGCTCTTGTCCTTAAGAGGTGTGTCGAAACCAACTTGGTCTTAAATTCTGAAAAATGTCAGTTTATGGTCGGGCAAGGTGTTGTGTTAGGTCATGTTGTTTCATGAAAGGGAATAGAGGTAGATAAGGCTAAAATTGATATTATTAAGTCTCTACCTTATTCCACATGTGTGCGGGAAGTGCGTTCTTTTCTTGGCCATGAAGGTTTTTACAGGAGGTACATTCAGGACATCGCCAAGATCGCATCCCCCATGTGCAAATTGTTGCAAAACGATATCCCGTTTGAGTTTGATGAACCATGCAAAACATCTTTTGGCAAACTCAAAGACTCATTGACATCTGCACCAATAATTCAACCACCGGACTGGAGCAAACCCTTCGAGATCATGTGTGATGCCAGTGACTATGCAGTTGGCGCGGTTTTAGGCCAAAAAGTTGGGAAAACATCACATGCTATATACTACGCTTCGCGTATCCTTAACGATGCCCAATGGAACTACTCCACCACTGAAAAGGAGCTTTTAGATGTTGTTTTAGCATTAGAAAAATTTCGCTCTTATTTACGTGGTGCTAAAGTCATTGTTTACTCTGATCATGCAGCTCTTCGTTTTTTGATGGCAAAGAAGGAGGCAAAACCAAGGCTGATAAGATGGATACTACTTTTGAGCAAATTTGATGTGGAAATTAAAGACAAAAGAGGGACCGAGAATCGAGTTGCTGACCATTTGAGTCGCCTAGTTCATGTCGATGAGGAGCTGAATTTGCGAGAAGAATTTCCTGATGAGCAACTATTTTCAGCAAGCGCCGAATTATCCTGGTACGCAAATATTGTTAATTATTTAGTGACTAAAGGGTTTCCTTCTGAATTTTCTAAGGCGCAAAGGGACAAAGTGTGGAGCGATGCAAAGTATTATGTGTGGGATGATCCATACTTGTGGAAATACTGCGCTGATCAAGTTATACGTCGATGTGTACCCACGAGCGAGGTAATCCCTATCCTCACGTTTTGTCATTCTCATGCGTGTGGTGGCCACTTTGGAGCAAAAAGGACCGCAAGAAAGGTGTTGGACAGCGGATTTTACTGGCCATCCTTATTTCGAGACGCTTACATTTTTTGTAAGTCGTGCACTCAATGACAGAAGACAGGTAATATCTTACAGCATAATGAGATGCCTCAACAACCCATATTAGTTTGTGAAATATTTGATGTATGGGGCATCGACTTCATGGGGCCTTTCCCAAGTTCGTATGGATTTATTTATATATTACTTTCTGTGGACTATGTCTCGAAATGGGTGGAAGCAAAGGCCACCCGTACTGACGATTCTAAAGTTGTTGCATAATTTATCAAGCACAATCTGTTCTCTAGGTTTTGGATCCCACGAGCCATCATCAGTGATAGAGGAATGCATTTCTGCAACCGAACTGTTATCAGTCTGCTGAAAAAGTATCATGTGACGCACATGATCTCAACTGCATACCATCCATAATCCAACGGTCAAGCTGAAGTATCGAACAGAGAAATAAATTCCATCCTAGAAAAGACCGTGAATCCAACAAGGAAGGACTGGAGCTTGCGTTTGGATGATGCTTTGTGGGCGTATAGAACCGCATTCAAGACGCCGATTGGAATGTCTCCATATCGGTTGATATTTGGAAAACCATGCCATCTGCCAGTGGAATTGGAGCATAGAGCCTATTGGGATATCAAAAACTTTAACATGCAGATGGATGAGAGTGGAGAGAACCGAAAGCTGCAGTTGCAAGAATTGGAAGAGATCCGCAATGATGCTTATGCCAGCTCCAAGATTTACAAAGAAAAAATAAAGGCCTTTTACGACAAGATGATCTCTAGACAGAACTTCGAAGTCGGTCAGAAAGTTTTGCTTTATCATTCACGACTTCGGTTGTTTTCAGGTAAGTTACGTTCACGTTGGAATGGATTCTCTCCAATTTTCTTCTCTTCTTTTGAATTTTTCTTCAGTTGTCATGAATCGTTGTAGCTAAAATTTTATACTTGGTTGAGGGAGACAAAACCTTGATATAATTTATTCATGAGATTTGATTTGCAGTGTTTAATCTTTATTAAGTATCAATATTTGATCTGTTTTATTTCATGTTTGTATGCGAGATTTTAGGATTGGCCATCTTAGGATTTTGTTTTGCAAATGATAGCTAAATTAGAATTCAAATCCGTAATTGTTTGAATAAACTAATTTGCGAAGCAACTACGTGTGATATTTTTTGCTGTTGAATTTATTAATTCGTAGGACCAACTATTAACTAGGCTAAATACAACCGCTGGTGTTTGTGTTGTCTAGGTTTGCACTTTTACTAGTTTGAATGCTACCGTAAATTTAAATCTAGATCACTGGAATCCGGGTTAATTTATTGGTAAGGTTTAATTTAGAATTGTTTTCTAATTAACTAAAATTAAGGTGAAACAAGAATTTGATTTTCAATGACTAATATTTAATGGGATTAATTATTTTTAGAAAATCGATGATTGAATGAATGAATATCAAGGGTGTAGTCGACCGATACCAAGTCTCGTCTCTTATTGATTTTTCTAGTTTAATTTTCAATTCTGCATGATAGTGATAATATGTTTCTTTAGTTGCTTTAAATTTTCAGTAGTTAATCTCAAACCTCAAAACCCCCTTTTGTTTATTTAGAACACACTAAATTTATCTTTCCTCGTGGGAACAATTCCTACTCACATTACTACATTTTTCGTGGTTATCTAATTGAGTTGGGTAATTTGGGTGTGATGCGACTTAGCGCTACCAGCTAACAATAATAATAAGGGTGATGGTAAGTTGTTTTTGGAGGATGTGGTTAGTACCTTTGTGCAGGAATCAAGTAAGAGGATGGCGAGGGCTGAGACTCATCTAGATAGCTTGAAGAAACACATGGCCAACATGGGTGCTGTATTTCAATCCATGGAGACTAGCATTGGGCAGTTAGCGAATGCCCTGAAAGATAATAACAGAGGTCAGTTTCCGAGAAACACTGAGGTAAATCCAAAGGAGCAGTGTAATGCCATAGAGTTGAGGAGTGGGAAAGAAGTTGGAGTCCAGGAACATGCAGCTGATGTAGAGAAAGAGGAAGCGGTCGAAGAGAAGGAGCCTGAACTTAAAGAGAAACCGATTTACAAGCCTTCTCTTCCATATCCCCAAAGGTTCAAGAAGAAAGCATTCGATGAGCAGTTCTCCAAATTCTTGGAAATTTTCAAGAAAATTCATATCAACATCCCCTTTGCTGATGCTTTGGAGCAAATGCTGAACTATGCAAAGTTCATCAAGGAGGTGATGTCCAAGAAGAGAAGGCTGCTAGAGAATAAAGTTGTGAATTTGACTGAACAATGCAGTGTCGTGCTTTAAAAGAAAATGCCACAAAAGCTGAAAGATCCAGGGAGTTTTACTATTCCTTGTTTTATTGGTGGTTCTCATTTTACTACTGCACTTTGTGATTTAGGGGTCATCATTAATTAAATGTCATTATTTATTTACAGGGCCTTGGAGTTGGGAGAGATGAAATCGACCATGATTTCATTGCAGCTGGCGGATCGGAGCATTAAATAGCCACTAGGAATTATTGAAGATGTGCTAGTCAAGGTGGATAAATTCATCTTCCCAACGGATTTTGTGATCTTGGACATAGAAGCGGATCATGGAGCTTCAATGATTTTTGGGAGACCATTTTTGGCCACTGCGGATACCAAGATCGAAGTCAAAAAGGGTGAATTATCGATGGGTGTGGAAGGCGAGAGAGTGATTTTTAACTTATTTATGAAGACACCTACTCCACCCTTCAAGGAATTATACTTAATTGAGCTAGTTGAGAAGTTGGAAGCGCCAAATTTACCAACGAAAAAAGCCACGAAGAACAAGAAAGCGAAATTTGAAAGGCGGTTCGTGAAATTTATTTGGTGAGTGAAAGAAAAAGGGAAGACTTAGAACCGGTAAAAGTCGGGCTGACGACTTTAAACCAAGCGCTACTTGGGAGGCAACCCAAGCATTTTCTTTTATATTTTTTATTTGCTTTTATTTTAAGTTTAATTAATTATTGTTATTTATTTATTTATTTTTAGTATTTTTTTAATCAATTTTTGAATTCTAATTCTTGTCAATTTTAAAATTTTTCGGGAAAAAACTCAAATTAAAGCAAGCAGCGCACCCGCTCCATTAATTTTAGCGCCCGCGCAGCTCCTGGAATAAATTGGCGTTGAAATGCGAGCAAATGGCGCGCCCGCCTCCTCAACGCCAACCAGTTCCATTCGCCCGCACTTCTCTTGAGCGCCCACGCCTCCTCAACGCATTGAAGCTTACCTATTCTGCGCATCACAGAGCGCAATCGCGCATATTCCTTCCTCATTAGCACTACTAATCTGCGCCACATCTAGCGCAAACGCGCCTTCCTAGCAACCTTCTTCTTGCGCCAACCAGCTCCCAAGTGCGCATGCTCATGCGCGAACGCGCAATCCTACCACAGCTGCTGCAAATCTTGCACAAACGAAGCCACCGTCAGCACTTCCCATAGAGCAAACATGCACGCATACCATCAGCGCATCACCCAGCGCAAATCACCCCCTTCATCTTGCGCAATCGCGCGTCCCAATTCCCATCTGCGCAGCTGCCTTGTGCTATCGCGCCTCCACCATGCACCAAACACCACTCCATTAGCGCTAGGAGGAAGAGCTGTCGCGCTCAATGAAGGGAGCCAACCAACAGCGCACCATGCTCGAGCTAACCAGCTGCAAACTCCATGCGCAATTCAAACTCCTCAGTTGCAAAACACCATGCACGATAGTGCTTATCAGCAGCGCAAGATCTTGTGCTAACAGCCTCTCCAAGGCTTTTATTCCATGCACCGTCAATCAATGAAGGGCGCAACTCATAATCACATTCGCGCTTCTTCCCGTAAATATTAAATTCCATATATTTTTTCCATTGTTTTGGGCTTCACTTTTTCATATTTGACCATGTGAATTTTTTTTTTTTAGGATTAAAATGCATTTATGTGGTGCTTTATTCATTTCTCCGATGCTCCTGCTGAAGTGAGTTCTTTCTATGGCACTAGTGATGAAGATGGAGTTGATCATGATGATAACGAGTCGAGTACTGATGCTCGGTGTCGAAGGCATGAGTCTCTTGTTCTTTTCTTGTTTTTTAATCATTAGGGACAATGATTATAATAAGTTTGGGGGGAGTCAATCATTTTTGTGCAATGATTTAGTTGTTTGTTTAGTTGTGAGATTGTGTTTATGTTGAGGGGATTAGTTTGAGTGGACTTTATTGTTCTTCATAGATTAAAATTTGTTGTGTTAGTTGAAATTTTGAGTTTAAAAGAAGTCGAGAAAGAATTGGATGCATGGCTAAAAAAAAAAATTGTGCTACAACTGAAATCAATGATTTTCTACCTATCTGACAAATATTTTTGAGAAAATGAAACCAATTGAATGAACAATTTCCTATATACTCTGTGATTAATACTTGAATCTGATTTTTGAAATATACAAACATAGAGATGATTGAGGCATTGTTTGAATTTTTGGGCCTGATTTCTATTGAAAAAAAAAATTTATCCTTAGTTGTCCATTTGAGCCTACACGTATATTAGTACATTGAGGTACAAAAATAATCTAAAATTGTTGTGAAAATCATCGTTTACTGCTGATGATTATTCTTTTCTGCATTGATTGATATTTGTATGAATTAATTGTGGATTGAGACTTGTCTAGAACTAGTTCGGACACTCTTCGAGGCGAAATACGGGCATAACTGTGATTAGGAATGATTTAGACAATTTTTTTGAATTCGTTTGAGCCTTTCAAGCTACCTATTAATATATTTTATCCTTAGTACCTTGTTTGAGCTTTATTGAAAATCGAATAGCATGCGTGTAAACGTGTGATAAAACCCCAATTCGTCATTATTTAAAGGTCCTACATTGACTACCTGAATAGCCTATACACTAATTCCTACCTTTAAGGGAGTAATTTGAATGCTAAAATGTTATATGCTCCTAGTTTTTATTTGTGAATATGGAATGGTGTGGTAGAAGATTTGAAAAGAAAAAAAAAATAAATCAAGATGGTGGTAGTTAAAAAGAAAGAGGTAGTAAAAAAAAGAAGTTGAAAAGAGGTTTGAAAGAGATGAAAAAGTTGTGAAAAAAAAGTGTGAAATTGTGAATGAAAATAAGTTGAAATTAGAATTAAGCATGAACATGTATTACTCCTTATTTTGAATTCTTATTCCTTCATTTGTAGTCATGAGCCAGGCCTTATATTATAAGTTGATTAAGTCCTATTGATTGAGTCTCAGTTTCCCAATATACTAGTGGAGAAAAGTTGCGAAAATTTAGCCTATGGACTGTTGATTGATACTTTTAATGATTATGAATTTTGATCGAAACACGCACACACTATTATTCTTGGTATTTACCTAATTGTGATTGTTTTTGATTTTATATCCTATATTTGATCCTATGCTACCTTGAAAAGTCCTCATGATCTATGAATGTTTGAATTGAACTTGGATAAGGGTGTTTTGAACGTGAGTTGCACAGATTGTGAGTTTATGCGGTTATTTTGGTTATGATTAAAATTTTCAAGTGTTAGGAGGTTGGATGAGATTGGATTTGATTTTTTTTTGAAATTATTTCTGAGGCCAGTTGTAGCGACCCTACCCGGATCCGCTACCTAATCAGAGTTAAGAGCATAATTAAACATGCATAAAATTAATCGCTGCGGAAGACTTAAATAAAAACAGACCGGCAGAATACAACCGATTAAATAAATTCGATTTATACAACCAAATCGAATAAATAGTCTAAAGGCAAAACCTACAGCTAATCCTGCTGTCTTCACTGGTCACTAGCTACTCCAAGCTCCTGGTGCTCAATCCTGCACCTACACCTGCCCCGTCGAATGGGGTGTCCAGATACACAGAAAAGACTGGACGTGAGCTCTAAGCTCAATACGAAAGCACTGGGTAAAACATACAAATATGATGCATGCAAATGATAGGGTATCCATATCTGGGATAACTGTATATAACTGCTCAGTAATGGCGCCTAGGATATGAGTGGTACAACCCGGGGAGCAAACCCTGCGTACACTGCTCATTCCTACAGGACGTGGACCATGTCCCCCAGATGCTAACTACCCATGACCCATCAGTCACTGAGCACTAGACATCAACAGTCCAGACAGGGCTGAGCGACCCTACGTGGCTCATCTCACAATATGGACAGGCACAATATGATATTCACATGTTGCATAATAAATGACATAAAAAATGCAACATATAAACATGCAAAACCCACTGGCAATCTCAGTCTGTACTTGCGTACCTTACTACAGGCAGTTCCTAGCAGTCCCACTCTAGGTTCCAAGCCTATCATCAACTCTACAATGCAAATATCCATGCATCATTATTTAAGCTCTAAAAGTCTTAACTAAGCTATTGCATACTCCTAAATAATTTAAGGAGACCATAGCTATACCTGCATCCACAATTGCCTCAAAAATAGGCCACAGCTCCGCCTCGACGCCTGGATCGCTATGCCACTTCCGGATTCCTAATAGGATGCCTAGAACTCCCTAGATCTGAGTTAGAAGGCTTAGGAATCAGAGAGAAGAGAGGGAAAGGTGCACTTGAAAATGAAATCTCGGCCCCCTATTTATAGATGGAGTTCGGAGCCTCCGAACCCGGTTCGGAACGTCCGAACACGATCGGATCCTCCAATCCCATCTTCGGAGCATCCGATCGCCCCAATATTACGTCAACCATGATGTCACCTTGCTGACATAAGCAATGACGTCTGCCCTGGTCCCGATCGGATCGTCCGATCTTGCCGACGGAGCTTCCGATCCACTTCGGAGCCTCCGATCCTGAGTTCGGATCCTCCGATCCAGTTCGGAGCCTCCTGACTTAGTTCGGAGCTTCCGAACCCTCCGGATCCGCGGGACCTTCCCGGCTATTTTGAGTGTCCTGAATCCATTTCTGGACTCCGTTAACTCTTTTGGAGTTTCCTTAATCATGTTTTACTTAATCTAAACATGATTACACGATTAATATACTCATTAATCGCTAATTTTGGATACGGGTCACTACATTCTCCCCCCCTTAAAAGATTTCATCCTCAAAATCTAAGGTAATACCTTGAGAACGTACAAGAAACCCTTGTTCGAGTGTCTGGTCGAAATATCCTTCAACACACTCAGACTCCCGTCGAATTCTCTGCAAGCTCCATTAATGCTGAACCGCATTAACATTTTCCCAGCTGAAAATTATTGCGCTACTGGTCGACAATCGAACTTCCCTTGCGCTAGCGTATCGTATCACTGACACTTCTTTCACTCGGAACACGATCTTCCTGACCACGAAGGATACAATACCCGCTTGATCAAGATTATCCTTAAAGGAAATCTTATACTGACGAGGACCAAGTCATAACTTGACTGGCTTACGACAATCATCGAATCACTAATCAAATTAACCATCTAATGGTTCCACAAGTTCTCGGTGCTCAACACCTCTAGTTAGGAAATACTTTTCCCAACACTGTGCCGACACAACAAAACTCAAATTTCTCCCCAAGAGAATCTAGTTGTTCAAGTCTATACTTCAACGTAACTTCTCGCAATGTTCCCTAAACTGGTTACCCTCCCCACTCTCCCCGAAGCGCAACCGGCCTCCCAAGGAATACTGGGAACTTAAATCATCATGTCTAGTACATTCTGCTGTCGACGTTTCTTAGCATAACCTCAACACTGTGCCCTGATGATAACTATCATCATTTGCAATTCATGACGCTACGTCATCTCCTAGTCATTGGCCTGCGAAATCATGCATACATTGCAATGGAAGTCATCACGCCTCTGATGATCTACATCATCTCGACCATAGGTTATTCACCTCATGAATTCAATCGATAAACGTCCTCCTGATAGTTATACATACTCGCAATCACTGTACACACATCAAGACTAAGGCAAGCTCTCACCAATATGCTCGACTGGGACATTCCACAGTGCACAGACATGTGGAAACGCTTCCTATTCCGTCTCAAAACTCGACAGTCATTGCACCTGGTATAACTCAACTCAGAGTCTCTAATAATACCATCAGTTCATACCAACCTCCCAAGTTTGAACATACTGATCCTGGAACTAAATCTCAACGGATTCTCAATAGTCAAATCGCTCCCTTACCGAACGCATCAGTCTCAGCACTGAACGATCTAATTCGTCGATTCCCTAGTCAATCCTGGGAAATACTTGTGCTCGAAGTAACTTGCCACACAATGCGTCTCTGATTGTCGTTTATTGCTACAACGCAATATCTTTGACAAACAGTCTGCATAGATGTGATTCACTAACTCGAAAGAACAACTCGATCCGTCACGATCTTGTGAAATCTTCGACCCCAAAGGCAAACCTCGTTGGCTACTAAGTCGATCCTTGACTATCTCAGTCACATATCGCACATCACTCGCTGGAAGATTAGTGACACAACCTGCTGGATCTCGAGGATCATATCCTAGCTAATGTCACACAGATCAGACAACTGATGTTTCCTTGCTAATGTCCACTAGCATTTCTAACTACTCGTCGGATCCAACCACAACGGTACACATAGATGCTCTCACTTAACCAAAATGTCCGGTCAACAATCTTCACTATTGTTGTTCAATGGAAAACTCTCACATGAAACAACAACATGATCCTTTCCTGAACTATTGCTATTACTAAGCAATTGATTGGATCAATATCAGCTTCTTTCTTAACAAGAATTCACTATACTGGAAACTACCAACTCACTTGCTTGTCTCCACTGTCAAGTTAGCACCTAACTTGATTATACAAGTCTACTTGCAATCGTTCCCGATTACAGTAATCCCAGAAGATTCATCTCTGACGATCATTGAGACTAAATAACTCAAATCTCCAATTTCTCTGAGATGGTATTCAGTACTCATCCCATAAGCATTTACTCGACAAAATACTATCCCAAGTATTTCTTAATTGCTACATCCTGATCAACCCTGATTGGCTCAACCAATCGAATTCGTAAATCTACTTAAGCTCGCACTTATCAGATCAGACCACCACTGATCATCCAACCTACATGGCTTGGTCAATAACTATGACTCAACTGTCACAAAGAACCATTTCCAAACGGTGTCAGATCACAGTACATAAGTAGTTTACTTAGCACAAGTCCTGCGCCTTTTCAGCACTACTAACCGCTGCTTCGTATCCTGAACTTAGTCATCCTAACTCTGACAGAGTTACCTAATAACCACTAGTAGTCACTAGCACAGATCCCGTGCCACCTTAGCACTACTAATCGTTGTCTTGTTCACCCAAGGCAAACATCAAGATAAATTAAGCCAATTTCCATCCCATGGAAAATCCTACGCTCAATCTTTGAAAATATCAGACAGTACTTAGCGCAACCACTGGACTCACTATCCTTGCCTCGTTCATTCAGAATGAACATCACGGCTCGTCAAGTCCAAGAAGAATAACTAAAGAATCCCAAAGATTCCCAACATTCCCGGACATGCTCCTGATTATATGCCTCGCTAAGATTGTGCAACAAATTAAGACTAAGGTAGCTT
Organism: Henckelia pumila; assembly: GCF_033568475.1. Classification (NCBI taxonomy): domain Eukaryota; kingdom Viridiplantae; phylum Streptophyta; class Magnoliopsida; order Lamiales; family Gesneriaceae; genus Henckelia; species Henckelia pumila. The sequence continues at coordinate 188,779,551 of NC_133121.1, read as the reverse complement.
ACCATGTTAACTCACCTGGACAACCACCAAGGTTTCACGGTCATAGGCCATGCTTCCCTCACATCTCAGATAGCTCTTGTGCAATCCTCAACGTCTGATATAATCCAATACTGATGAAGTCAATCATCAAGGAGTAGTCCTCACATTTGAGTCGAAGTCTTAGAACAACATCCTATCCAAGTTCTTGAATAATTCCTATCACAAGAAAATTCTAACCACAACTCTGATGACAACCCCTAGTCATCGCTGGTAGAAATCCGTCCACCTACTAGATTCACACTTCTAGCAGTAACCCAAAGGTTAAAATCTAACTGCTCAGAGTACACACTTGTCAAAAAAAATCCCTCCAAAGACTGGTTCCCATTGCAGAATACTCAACCTATATCTCTGGCACACCAGACGATATCGAACCATCGATATCAAACCTGATATCTAATCCAAGGTCATACCTCGTCGTGACTGTCACCAAATCTCTAGACTGAGTAGTCTTCCCACCGCCATCTCCTGAAGCACAAAGGCTCCCAGGTAACCTCTGAAGTACAAAGACTCCCAGAGTAATGCTGACATAGGGTCGCGCCCCATCACGTCTAGTCATGGTCATACTCCACAACTCTCGGCATATACTGGACCTTGTATCTCGATGAAAAACCCATCATCACAAGCCTCAACCTAACGAACGTCAAACAGCCTGTTCTAAGGAAACAACCTAGAACAAAGTTCAAATGTTCTAAACCGAACAATACCCTTAATGCCTCTAGATGAGTCCACTCATCGCTGGCACTAACATAGTCCACTGACTAACTAGGTAAATCCTAGGAAAACGCTTAGACTAACCACAAGTCAAACAGTCACAGTCGGCCCACTCAAATCACATGAGCTGCAATAGTTGAACACTAATCAACTAAAACAATGTCAATCCTAGCAAAATCACTCGCAATCATTCACGAATTGCTGGATAAAAACATGTATCATTGCTTCCATTTATGTACAATTTCTCAATTACAATCCCATGTAATATATACAGTATTCAAAATACAATGAAATGTACAATCGAACTTGAAATGATACAACCAAATTATGATGATTCATTACAACTGAAATACTGTTTACAACTACAATGATATAGTATTAAAATCATCGTACTAATCTTCATTTCTTGAGCATGAAGCTTCTAATCGACACACGCATCGATACAAGCATACTCCCGACCAAGTCTCTCTACATGTCCTCCTACGAAGAACTCCGGAGAAATGGCACGTGATAGCTAACCAGCTATGTTCTGCGTCAGTCGATGTCAGTCGACCCCTCCTGCTCGCGATCTACCATCAGCATTCTTCTTGTATTCATATCATGCTTTTGAACATTAAGTTTCCCGTGTGCCTACCAAACGTATCGGTATCAGCATACCGGCAAAACCATGTTCTGCATGAGGTTAAAGACCTCACTCTCGAAACCTGTCATGCTTTAGGCACTCGAGGCATTCTCTGGTGAAGGTCTATCTGACAATCTCTCCAACTATGACTGGAGAATCTTCAGAGTAGTGTCATCATGGTATGGACTGTACAGATGCAAGCATCAAGTGCGTCCCATCCAATACTCTGCCACTGCCTCTGACATCCGGTACTCAATCCAAAGCTAGGATCCACATGAGTAGAAATCTTGAAAACTCGGACACGATCCATCACTCCTGTCCGCACTTGCTGAAATCCCATAAGCCAAATCTTTAGAAATTCTGTCGATGATGATAGTCTCTGGGCAACTTAATCGCCGCATCATCACCTCTTCCAAGGTCTCATCCATCCTATAAGGATAACCCAAAGTCTTATTAGTATATCCCAAGTCTCTTGCATGCATATGCTCTGATACCAATAAATGTAGCGACCCTACCCGGATCCGCTACCTAATCAGAGTTAAGAGCATAATTAAACATGCATTAAATAAATTTCTGCGAAAGACTTAAATAAAAACAGACCGGCAAAATACAACCGGTTAAATAAATTCGATTTATACAACCAAATCGAATAAATAGCCTAAAGGCAAAACCTACAGCTAATCCTGCTGTCTTCACTGGTCGCTGGCTACTCCAAGCTCCTGGTGCTCAATCCTGCACCTACACCTGCCCCGTTGAATGAGGTGTCCAGATACACAAAAAAGACTGGACGTGAGCTCTAAGCTCAATACGAAAGCACTGGGTAAAACATACAAATATGATGCATGCAAATGATAGGGTATCCATATCTGGGATAACTATATATAACTGCTCAGTAATGACGCCTAGGATATGAGTGGTATAACCCGGGGAGCAAACCCTGCGTACATTGCTCATTCCGACAGGACGTGGACCGTGTCCCCCAGATGCTAACTACCCATGACTCGTCAGTCACTGAGCACTAGACATCAACCGTCCAGACAGGGCTGAGCGACCCTACGTGGCTCATCTCACAAGATGGACAGGCACAATATGATATGCACATGTTGCATAATAAATGACATACAAATTGCAACATATAAGCATGCAAAACCCGCTGGCAATCTCAGTCTGTACTTGCGTACCTTACTACAGGCAGTTCCTAGCAGTCCCACTCTAGGTTTCAAGCCTATCATCAAATCTACAATGCAAATATCCATGCATCATTATTTAAGCTCTAAAAGCCTTAACTAAGCTATTGCATACTCCTAAATAATTTAAGGAGACCATAGCTATACCTGCGTCCGTCGTCAGCCCGCTGATGACAATTGCCTCAAAACTAGGCCACAGCTCCGCCTCGACGCCTGGATCGCTATGCCACTTCCGGATTCCCAATAGGATGCCTAGAACTCCCTAGATCTGAGTTAGAAGGCTTAGGAATCAGAGAGAAGAGAGGAAAAGGTGCACTTGAAAATGAAATCTCGGCCCCCTATTTATAGACGGAGTTCGGAGCCTCCGAACCCGGTTCGGAACGTCCGAACACGATCGGATCCTCCGATCCCATCTTCGGAGCATCCGATCGCCCCAATATTACATCAGCCATGATGTCACCTTGCTGACATAGGCGATGATGTGTGCCCTGGTCCCGATCGGATCGTCCGATCTTGCCGACGGAGCTTTCGATCCACTTTGGAGCGTCCGATCCTGAGTTCGGATCCTCCGATCCAGTTCGGAGCCTCCTGACTTGGTTCGGAGCTTCCGAACCCTCCGGATCCTCGGGACCTTCCCGGCTATTTTGAGTGTCCTGAATCCATTTCTGGACTCCGTTAACTCTTTTGGAGTTTCCTTAATCATGTTTTACTTAATCTAAACATGTATAGAAGATTAATATACTCATTAATCGCTAATTTTGGATACGGGTCACTACACCAGTGCTCCATAATATTTCTTGATTATATTTGAGTATGAAGTTTTTTGGAAGATAAGTGTTTTGATAGTTTTGCTCGGGACTAGAAATGTAGTACCCCGTAACCGAAATTGGTAATTAAGAGATTAATTATGTTAATTAAACCAATTTTGTATCTGAAGGATCGGAAGCTTCGAAGGTGAGATCGGAAGCTTCGAAGGTGAGATCGAAAGCTCCGATCAGGATCGGAAGCTCCGATGCAGGATCGAAAGCTCCGATCGATATTACATCATGCATGACGTGTGGCAGGATCGGAAACTCCGATTGGGATCGGAAGCTCCGATCGCCCTATCCGAATTAGACCAGTGAGATTTTGACATGAGGCAGATAAGGATGTTCGGAAGCTCCGATGGCAGGATCGGACGTTCCGATCAAGGATCGGAAGTTCCGATCAAGGATCGGAGGTTCCGATCGATGCCTATAAATATAAGGTCCGAGGCATTCATTTCTTGCCAATTCCGAATTCTCTCCTTTGCCCTCGTGGTCCTATTTTAGGGCTTTGAGTACTCTTATTTTAGAGTTGGAGTAGGGTATTTGTTTTAGTATAGTCAGATAGTGTCTGACATAGTAGCGGAGCAGTGCTCGTGTTGTAGAGCCGTGTTCGAGGCTGTGGATTCGCAGCAGGGGAGTGCCCTAGTTGCGGGATAGTCGCCATCAGTGGACTGACGACGGACGCAGGTATAGCTATGGTCTCCTTAAATTATTTAGGAGTATGCAATAGCTTAGTTAAGGCTTTTAGCGCTTATTGAATGATGCATGGGTATTTGCATTGTAGACTTGATGATAGGCTTGGAACCTAGAGTGGGACTACTAGGACTGCCTTAGAAATGTACGTAAGTACTGACTGAGATTGCCAGCGGATATGCATGCTTATATGTTGCATTTATGTGTTTGCATGTTATTATTGTTATGCGGCATGTGCATATCATCTTGTGCCTGTACATCTGTATATCTTTCGAGATGAGCCAGTTAGGGTTGCTCAGCCCTGTTAGGACGTTTGATATCGAGTACCCTTAGGTACTGATACCTCGAGGACTCCGCGGTCCGCGTCCGGGATTCGGAAATGAGTGGTCGCACACAGTGGTTAGCTACCCCGATGTGACGAGCTTATATCTCAGGCGCCAGTTTGAGCAGTTTGTATACAGTTATCCCAGATATGGATACCCGGTCATTTGCATGCATCATATTTGTATGTTTATCCGTGCTTTCGTATTGAGCTTAGAGCTCACGTTCAGTATTTTCTGTGTATCTGGATACCCTATTCGATGGGCAGGTGTAAGTGCAGGATTGAGCAATAGGAGCCTGGAGTAGCCAGTAACCTTGAAGACAGCAGGATTAGCTGTAGGTTTTATTTAAAGTAATTCGATTGGATTGTATAAATCCCGTTGATTAGCCGGTTGTATTCTGCCGGTCTACTTGTATTTAGTCTTCCGCAGCAATTTGATTTAATGCATGCTTAATTATTCTCTTAACTCTGATTAGGTAGTGGATCCGGGTCGGGTCGCTACAAGTAAAAGTCTATGTTTGGGGGTATTTGATAAGTGTATTTTATACACTTAATTTATGTATGATTTTAATTGTTAATTATTTGTTTCGAGTAGATTTATGTTGGTGTTTTGTTGTTTTTGTGGTTGTAGAGAATTATTGAATTTATTTGGAAAAGAGAAGAAAAATAAGAAGTTGAGAAGAGAAAAGAATAAAATGGAGAAAAGAAGAAAGAACAGGAAAAGAAGAGAAATCGAGATGAGCTTTTCTTAGTGGGCCTCTTGTTAGTGCTTCATATAGCGCTAAAGAAGAGAAGATGAAGTGCTAACGCATTGTGAAGATTTGAGATTCAACGAGACTAAGGCGCGCCCGCGCCTGATGGAGGAGCGTCTGCCCCGGCTATTTCTCAGTGTTTTAATTATACCGGGAAGGAAACCTTAATATTTTATTGGGCTTTTTGCTGGGCTTTTTATTGTGCGCTATAAAAGAGATTTCTGAAATATTTTGGAAGGGGGCAGCCTCCACAACACATACGTACATCAGAGAAGGATTTCTAGAGCTTGATCGTGCGAATTTTCTGAAGAAAATCTGGAGCTTTAATTGAAGAACGAGGACGGAGATCGATCGACTGGACACGACATCGCATCGACGGATTTATTTTCTTTATTTTATTTATTAAATTCTGATTTGATGTTGAATTTTCTGAACATGTTTTGTTTTATTCAGAATTTTATTATGAACTAATTTTTATAGTATAGAGGTCGGATGGAACCTGGTGTAGACACTTTCATGAATTTTTGATTTTATTGAATTGAGTTTCTTCTAGATTAATTTTTTTTCTAGAATTTATTGTCTTTTCAATTATCTGATCAATAATTGATTTGTTATATTTATTTGAAATCTGGCACTCGGGAGAGGAGATTTTGAATAGGACCATTATAAAATACACTGTTAATTATTTATATAGCTCGGGAGAGTGTATAATTTTAACAGAGCTTTTAAAAAGAACATTGTTTTGTGATAGATCACTGCAACTAAATTCTTAATAGGGATATTGGAATTGAATTTAGTTGATAAAAATTATTTGTTGCTCGGGAGAGGAAAATAATACACTTAAGTGTTCTTGGCTATTAATTCACTGAAATTCATGAAACTAAATTAATTAGGATTGATTGTTGTTGAACCAGGTGAAATCTAAACCTCTAGACCAATTTTTTTCTCTGACTGATATTTATTTATGAAAGTTGTGTGCGTGCTATAAAAACTAATCGATTATTTATTTTATTTTGCAAAATTCTCAATTACTGATTTTCTAGATAAAGTTTGGACTATTTTAATTACAAGCACTGACTATTTTTATTTTACTCTCTGTAGGATCGATACTTAATTTTTCACTATATTAAAACTTGACACTCGTACGCTTTCGAGCATTTTTCACAACAGAAACAAATTGAAGACACTCATGATGTCATAAAACGCTTGAAGCGTGGAAGATCAGTCGGTTCCAAGGATAAAAACCCTCAGAAAAGAAAAGTAATAGAGAAACACGATGATCACAAAATAGAAAATAATGTTCCAGAAAAAACACCTGATGATGAAAATATTCTGTCAGAACCACAAACTGACGAGAATCGTGAAATCTATATCAATTATATTAATACTTGAAAAATATGGAACCGAAAAGATATAGAAGATATTGATGAGATATTTTCTTATAATGTGGCTTGTGACATCATAAATAAGAATGAAGATCATGAACCAAAATCTTTTGGTGAATGTAAAACTCGGCATTATTGGGCAAAATGGAAAGATTCCATCCAGTTTGAATTGGATTCGCTAAATAAATGCAATGTTTTTGGACCTATAGTCCTCACACCTAAAGGTGTAAAACCTGTTGGATACAAATGGGTTTTTATTCGAAAGCAAAATGAGAAAAATGAAATAGTAAGATATAAAGCTAGACTTGTTGCACAAGTTTTTCTCAAAGGCCTGGAATTGATTATGAAGAAACGTATTCTCCTGTTATGGATGCAATTACGTTTTGATATTTGATTAGTTTGGCAGTGTCTGAAAATTTGGAAATGTTTCTTATGGATGTTGTTACAACTTACTTATACGGATCACTTGATAGTGATATATACATGAAAATCCCTAAAGGATTTAAGATGCTTGAAGAACAAAGTTCAAAACCTAGAGAATTTTATTCTGTGAAATTGCAAAAATCATTATATGGGTTGAAGAAATCCGGCCGAATGCGGTATAATCAGCTAAGTGAGCACTTGATGAAAAAGGGATATGTAAATGATCCAATATGCCCTTGTGTTTTCATCAAGAAAACAACATTCGAATGTGTAATTATTGTTGTATATGTTGATGATTTAAAGATCATTGGAACGAATAAGAAAATTCAAGAAGTTATGATGTACTTGAAGGAAGAATTTGAAATGAAGGATCTTGGGAAAACCAAGTATTGTCTGATTTTGCAAATTGAACAAAAAAAATGTGGAATTTTTGTTCACCAGACAAATTATACAAAAAAGGTCCTTAAAAATTTTAATATGGATAAATCAAATCCATTAAGTACTCCAATAGTTGTAAGATCATTAAACATAGAAAAAGATATATTTCGTCCATGTGAAGATGATAAAGTTATTCTTGCTCCAGAAGTACCATATCCAAGTGCCATTGCTGCCCTTATGTATCTTGCAAATTATACTAGACCTAATATATCTTTTGCTGTAAATTTATTGGCAAGATTCAGTTCATATCCAACAAAAAGGCATTGGAACGGAATTAAGCATATATTCCGTTATTTACGAGGAACGACAGATTTGGGACTTCTGTACTCAAAAGATACCAATCATAGTATCATTGGTTATACTGATGCTGGATATTTATCGGATCCACATAAGGCACGTTCCCAAATCGGATATGTATTTACTCATGGAGGCACTGCACTTTCTTGGCGTTCACAGAAACAAAGACTTGTAATAACTTCATCAAATCACGCCGAGATTATTGCGCTACATGAAGCAAGCCGTGAATGTGTTTGACTAAAATCAATGACACATCATATCCAAACTTCTTGTGGATTATCAGTAGACAAGAAGCCTGTGACGCTGTATGAAGATAATGCTGCATGTATTGCTCAAATGAAAGAAGGATACATCAAAAGTGAGAGAACCAAACATATCCCCCAAAGTTCTTTGCCTACACTCAAGAACTTGAGAATAACAAAGATATTGATATCTCTTACATTCAATCAAGTGAGAACTCATCAGATCTCTTCACAAAGGCACTTTCTACGACAATATTCAGAAAGCATATATATAACATTGGGATGCGCAATCTACGAAATATGTGAAGAATCACTCGTGTTAACATGAGGGGAGTTTACGTGGCTGCACTCTTTTTTCCTTGCTATGGTTTTTATCCCACTCGATTTTTTCTAGTAAGGTTTTTAACGAGGCAGTATAAAAACACGTAATAAAGACATTCATCATATCACGATCATAATCACAAGGGGGAGTGTTGAAAATATTATTATTATTATTATTTAAAGTTGAATATTGAATGTTGAATATTGAGTTGTAAAATGTTGAAATTAGTGTGTGATGATATAGATGATGATGTTTTAATTTTTGAACTAATCTCCAAATGAGATCTATAAATAGATATCTCCATTTGTGTAGAAAATTACAATTGAATTGAGAGAGAAAAATTTGTGAAGTGTAGAGTTTGATATATTTTGAGTTTTGAAGTTTTTACTTTTTACCATAAATTTTTATTTTTTCGTAACATATATTAAATATTCGGAGGTTATTTATTTAATTTTGTGGAAACAAGTACTGAATCATTTTTCTTAAATTTCACAGAATCCAATCCCTTCTTCCTAATTATCCATATTAAGGGAGTATTTTGGAGAGCTTCTACTTATTTAAAAGTGATTATAGTAGAGATTATTTTGAAATTGGTGAGAAGCTAAAGTAGGGAGTATTTGAAAATAGAAGTTGAAAGCTAATATAAGCTAAAGTTTAGTGTTTGAAAAATAATTGATTCCAAGCTTAATTTTTAACTAAATGACAAACATACCCTTATTTGATTATTTAATTTTTGATTCTCACATTAAAAAAATTATTTTATATATTATTTTACATTATGAATTTTGTATCAAAACTATTTTATTTTTTATAAGATGAATATTTGAAAAAACATATATGATTAATAAAATAAAAATATTAAAAATGAAAAAAATTGTAAAAATAAACAAGATATGTACAAAAATGTATATATATATATATTTAAATAAATGCTTGTAATAATAATGTAAAATTTTTAAAAAATATTTTTTTTAAGAAGTAATAATGTAAAATTTAAAAAAAATATTTTTTTGAAAAAATACTTGTAATAATAATGTAAAATTTAAAAAAAATAATAAAAGCATATATAATATAATATGATAAGTTTATTAAGGGTATATATGTCAATTTGTAATTTTATACCTTAAACAAAAAAACAGAAGCTAAAAAAACATCCTTTTTTAGCTTCTTTTTTTTTAGGTAAAAGTTGTAGAAGGTAAAGTAGAATTTAACATTCACAAACAGTCAAAAGCACTTCTATGCAGCTAAAAGCTAAGAAGCACTTTGTAGAAGCTCTGTCAAACACTCCCTAAATCCTTTTTTTTTATATTTGATAGAATCCAATCCCTTCTTCTTAATTATCCTTTTAGGCTCAGTTTAGTACCGGTGATGAGATAAATAATATATAGATAAATAATATAATGTAATTAAAAATAAATAAAAAATGATAGTGAATATAATATTTGATTTGATTGATAGATTATAGTTTAATTTGATTTGATTGATTAAATTGTATATAAAAATGATAAATTACTATTTTATCCTTTTAAAAATAAAAAAAATATAAATAATATTATTTATAAGAGATAATGTAGTAATTTAAATTCAATAATTTGATTGATGTAACATAAATAATTAATGATTTGATTGATGTAAAATTATAATTAATAGATCAATAACATGATGAAAATAAAAAAAGATTAGACATAATAATTTTATACATAAATTATTAATAATAATATCAAACGAAGCCTCGTTGGATTGCAAATTTGCTCTCTCCGTTTCCAAACCGAAACCCTAAAAAGTCTTCGCGAACTCGATCGAATCTCTGAAAATCTGTCTTCTCCCGGAAATTGTATACGAAAATCTGTTGAATGTGATGGAGAATCTATTAATTTTCCCCATTAACAGCTCAACGCCTGCCCCCGCCGGATACCGGTTGCTATCCAATTGTCTGCCGACGCTGCAACCTAATTCTTCATCAGCAGATTTGAAGGGAAAATTGATTTGGACAGCAATGGATCCATACGGTTTCCGGCTCTTGGTTGATAAACTCCAAAACGGGAAGCCGGAAGACATCCGATCGATCTTTTTAGGGTTAAAAGATGGCATATATATTTTGATGTGCGACAGCTTCGGTAGCTATGTGAGTCAAAAGCTTTTCCAAGTCTGCGACGAAGAACAGTTGACGCAGCTGGTTTCTTCAGTCACATCCAATGTCTCTTTACTCATGGCCCTCTGTCGTAACTCTCGAGGGCATGTTTACAACTCAGACTTTTGGATTTCATGTTTGTGTAACCTTAAATACATTCTTGAATGTAATGACTCGATTTCTGGGTTTTCGTGTTTATTTTGCAGTTCTGAGTCCGTGAAGAAATTTCTCGACTGTCTCAAGACACCAAAACAAATATCTGAAGTGATGTCTGTCTTCCTACAGCATACGGTTTCGCTCGTGAACCACCGGATCAGTTCTGGAGTTGTTAGCCATTGCTTCCACATGTTCCCTATCCCTCGAGAAGAAACTGAAGTATTTATCACTAAATTCATCCTAGTTTTTTGAATTTATCATATCTACGACGTCACATGTTTTTTTTGTTTTTGATTCTTCCGGCAGCTCATACTCGATGTGATAACTGATAATTTTTGGGAAATCGCCACCAACCAAAGAGGAAGCGGCTTTCTCTTGGAAATCCTCGATCCAAAAGTCTTTCGACTGGAAAGCCGACCGCGTATTATTTCAGCAGTAATAGAAAATGCGTATCAGCTATCTCAACATCCTTTCGCGTATGTATGCACCAGCGCATCCTTTAAATTTGCAACATCCAAAAACCAACATTTTTCCTGTTTCAGGAGTAATCTGGTGCGGCGTGTAATATATTTGGGGATGCATGATGTGGTGAGAGATATAGTAGTGAAACTGAGACCCGGTTTCTATTCCCTCTCAATGGTCAAGCATGGTAACTGTGTAGCGATTGCATTGATGAAGAAAGCACGTGCGATAAAATATAAAGAAAAATGCCCACCTCAATTCATTTATGATCTAATCATCGATTCTGATCTCTGGAAAGCACATCTAGGGCCTTATTACAAATACGATCTCCAGTGCGCTGAGGAATGCACTGTGGTACCAATAACAATACTAATCTTTATTTCTTTGCTTACAGTCTAGCTAGCTTGAAATAAACAAAATTTAAGGTTGGTATGACAGTTAACAATGATACAATGCAGGGAACCTTGTGCGATGCTTTGGAGTTTGTTAACCTGCAGGACAATTGCGATGAAAAGAAACCTGTTCTGCACAAAAAGAAAAGAAAGATGAATCAAAAGAAACCTGTTCTGCACAAAAAGAAAAGAAAGAGCACTACAAGAAAATCGCAAAACGACAACGGATATTATCCGTTGTCGTAGGGGGGATAAAACCGTTGTAACTGGGGGCGTTGTAAAAAGCGTGCCATATATCAACGGTTTATATCCGTTGTGGTAGCTATCCAACGACAACGGTTTTGCAACAGTCTGTAACCGTTGTCGTAAGTCTTCAAAGACAACGGTTCTGCAACAGTGTAAATCCGTTGTCATTTACTATTTAAAACAACGGTTTTGCCCAGTTTATATTCGTTGTTGTTTATGGCTTAGGACAACATATTTGCAACAGTTTATATCCGTTGTAGTTTGTGGATTACAAGAACGGTTTTGCAACAATGTATATCCGTTGTCGTTTTTGAATGACGACAGCGGTTTTTGCAACAGTGTATATCCGTTGTCGTTTGTGGTATACGACAACGGTTTTGCAATAACATAAATCAGTTGTATTTGGAGTCATTAAAACCGTTGCCTAATTAATCTTCATACGAACTATAAATATTAATAAAGAAATCAATATAAAATAAAATATTTACTACATTGAATCCATGAAAATATTCAAGTTCCAAAATAGTTACACACATCTAATTTGGAAGATAATACTACGTAGTCGAAACTCAAAATATCTCATCTAATATAATATAAATGTAACAAAAGTAGTTCCAAAAGATGGTTGTATCAAAACATAAATCATCATGTGTTTGTTCTTGATAACGATGTTTACGAGATGACTTCTACGTATTACCAAGGCGATCTGAAACACAGCTCAATCCTTGCATCAAAACCCCTTATGCATTACTCCCGAGTTACCTACAAGAAAACACATTCTCAGTCCAAAATTATCAACAAAATCTTAGACCAATTTAAACATGGAATTCAATCTCAACTATCAAACTAATATCTCGCTTGTCATGGAAAAAAATAAAAGAAAAAAACTCAGCAACTCCAAAAGGGAAGGCAGTGCAGATTTTATTCAACTCATTTTGCATTTGTATTGATTGAATTCATAAAATATAGTAGACACAGTTGACAAACCGTGGGCTCCGACCAACCCACAGGCCACAAGCTAAACCATGGATTTGGCACTTTCAAGTTCCACTCCACAACATCCCAATAACTCAAACCACACACCATTTCAAGTTTCACTCCACATCCCAATAAGCTAGCCTCCCAACTTTAATTCATACTAGCATGGATCTGCCTTCTTGTTTGATATCATAAGCAAATTAACATTATTTTAGGTACATATAAAATACAAATACTTTTGATTCCAAAAGTATTATACAACAAGATCAAAACACAAGCCTCAAGTAAAAAAATAATTAAAAAACAACCATAAACAATTTATTTAGCAGCTTTATCGTAGTGAACTCGACATAAACCAGCCGAACATAATGTTTTCTGCAAAAATTTAACAAGTATCAGCCTATCAAGTATATTATCAATGCACGTGGCTATCTTAGGGACCTGTGGAAAGCTAAATCCCAAGGTGTTGCCATATAGAGGAATAAATCTGATCCATCCAAATTTATATTGCATATATCATATATTTGTGCATCCGCATTATTATCACTTTATAAGCAAGAAACATATCATATGAATAAGTTTTTGAATTTAAACCGAGATAATAGTAAGGACAAAAATTGATATGTATGATACCTTGTTATTTCTTTCCTCAGCTATAATTTCGTCGAGAACACCCATGATATGGATTTGGCTAGATTGCGACACAGAATCTTTTACGGTACACTTGTCTTCAATGATAACATTGTCATTGGTGATTTCCATTTTGGAAGCAGTATCAGATGAAAAACTTACTTCAGAATTGGATCTCCAATCTGTAAATTATTAAAAAGAAAAAAGCAAAAAATCATAAACACAATTCAAGTATAAATAGAACAGAACTCAACAAATGCAAATGTAAAATTGCAAACTTCTAAAAGTATGGTCCTCAAATGAATGAAAGTGAAATCACCACATAGAATATTGGCTAAATAAAATAAAAATTATAGTCACTAGCTAATTAGCACTAAAATTATGAAGGAAATTAAATAGGAACCTGACTTGTTAGTTGTTCTGCCAAGATATCTGGGAAGGAAACCTACAAAAATAGCAAGAAAAGAGTTTCTGATGGATCCATGTAAGTTATTCAAACGTCACCCTTCAAAATTCCAAGAACACCAATGCCCAACAGTAAATAAAGATATTGTTTCAAGAATCTAAGATCCGTACATAGAGATTTGAGCATCGTAAAACAAGTAAAACCAAATCTCAATCCTCAACCTTCATAACCTCCAGTTTAAAGACGATCTCAAGTTAAAGCAGCATATGAAAACCCAGCATGATCATGGATCATAAAACAACATAAAAGAGTATTATCATAATGTAGACAATTTGTCCAACTAATAAAACAATTGACACATGAAGATAAAATATCAGATGGCCTTCATAATGACAACTATTCCCAGAAAACTCCAGAAAAATATAGAAAACAAATTCGAGAAAATCATTTTTAATATAGTCATTATAATAAGATTACAAGTAATATACTGCGTGAGAGTACTTTTTGAGTTACATACAAATGCTATTTTGACAATAAGGGGTATTCCGTAGTTCAAACTTTTCAAGACAACCCTTTTATGATTTTTGTTTCTTTGCGACTTCGTTTATTACAAAAAGAAACGAAACAAAACAAAACAAAACCAACTTTTCACCATTTATCAAGTATCAAGGAAGAAGTTAAATAGCACCTCAAAAAAAGAAAGAAGTTCTAATCTGTATCACAAGGAAAAGTTGGAAATAAAAAGCATACTTTTTCCAAACAAAATGGAGAGTGAGAACTTCATACCTTGGTTTACCAAGCTCATCTTTCAAATCAGTAGTAATTTTGTTTATTTCCTTTCTAGCATTCTTCAAGTTGATTAAAATTAATAAATTAACGTGAAATAACAAAAGTAGTGAGGAAATCAAATTTGTTAAAATTAATGAGTTGAATATGAACACTAAAAATTAACGTGCAGCACTTGCTTGTTCGAGTTGTAAGTAACACACATTCTAACAGTGGTCGAGAAGTGATCGACAACATATCCAATAACTCTACTGATAACAAGAGGATTCGTCGCCATTTTCGCCATTTTGAATGGTAGTATGAGTTAATTGATGCCTTTTTTCCCTTGTAATGGTGTTGCAAACCCTGTGTATTTATAGAGGCAGCAAGAAGCTACAGAGTTTCTTTGAATCATTTCGAAGTCAGTATTGGAATATTATATATGGGGTTGCAATATGTGCCCATTGGGTTTGGAAAATTAAGAGGTTCATGTGCTTTCTTGAATTTGGAAAAGCAAGACATGCACACATGATCACACATACAATACTTGGCCAACAAATAATTAACCTCGCCTAATTTATAAGATCCTGTTATAGGAAACCAGCAAGTTTTGGGCATGTACATTTTAAGTTTGGTCCAAGGAATGAACGTAAATTTATCATTTCCCTTACAAAACAAGTAAAATTAAAAAACACACAATCGCAGGTAACCTACTGAACTTGAAAATAAATGTAAAAAACATAAAAAAAAATTGTGTTATAAATTACATCGATCAAACAAAATATTTTGAACTTTCTTAGTTAAGCTCAAAAAATTATCGAGTCAAATCAAACAACTTTAATTCATAGTTTGAACAAAATTGTGTGAACTCGTAACAACATATAAAGAGATGGTCGAAATCATGAATCATATATAAAGCATTTTTTCATAACATACATAAAGGGAAGGGAAGAATAAAAGCCAAAATAAAGAAGAAACAGAGGTACTAATACCTTCAAACCAAATAATCTTCTAATTTAGCTTCAACTTACCACAATCTGCAGCAACCACGTCGCCGGAAATAGATGGTCGAAAGCGAACTATCCTGAAAGAGCCGATGAGTGGCTGAACCGGCGCGGCGACTTTCCCCTATGCTTTGTTATCCAATTATTAGACAATAAAGTGTGCTTCACCCAATATAGTATATATAACAAATGGTGTGAAGGTTTTGGTAGAAAGTGTAAGGTCCCCATTAGATAATTTGATGAAGAGATTTTTTAATAACTTGCTATATTTGGATATCAAATTTGAATTATTTTTTTTTATTTGATATCTTACAAGTCATTAATCCTTTTTAGCCTTACACTCGTCAGTGAAAAGATGTCATTTTATGTATATTTATATATTTTTATTAATTATTAAAATTCTACCTAGTTTTTGCGGAAATTTCTTTGAACCTACATTTCAAACGCTTAGGTAAATTATCTAACACCTCCAAATAAAAAGTACTCCCGAAAAATTAAGACCACGTAAAAGCTGAGGAAATAACCAACAAAGAAGAAGACTCAAAATCTTCGAGCATATAATGAATAGAAAGAACATAGAGATGCTTCTACTGGTCAAAGACCAATACAAAACGCAGAAGACGAAGGACAGAAAGAAAGAAGGAAAAATATCTACCCAGCTTCAAAGATACCCACGTCATAATCGAAATGATCCGAAGACATCAGAACATACACTAAGTTCACACAGCACAAGGACTCAAAATCAAACAAACCGTAACACTAAATCAATCTGAGAAACTACCTAAATAAACACGTATCAAGAATAAATCACACATAATCATATCGAAGAATAATAACAAACTCAGAACGCAAGTCATAGAAAAATAAGCATACTGTTCTGAAAGCAGAAACCGGAGCTGAAGTGAAATCTTGGCGACAGAGAGATCTGAGAAGTACGGCGGTGGCCATCGACTGCGAGGAGCAAAGGAGCTTTTCACAAAATCTTTCGCTTTCGTGGAGCAGCGGTTCTAGGGTTTAGGGCTTTTGTAAAGCGAGGTCGAGAAATGAGGCCGAGTGGGGATCCAATTAAAAGATACAGCGTAAAACCGAAATCCTAGCTGGGAGCAGAGGCGGAGTAAGCCAAAACAGGGCATGAGCCCCCTGCCTCGAAGGAATCCATTGAAACATGAAAAGTGTGGGGAGAGAAAAAGAAGGTGAAGATCGTGCGACTTTCTTGGAGGAGGGGCCGGTTGGTGAGGATGAGAGGCGACGACGTAAGGAAGGGAAGGAAGGGAGCAGGAAGAGAGAAAGTAGGCGAAGAAGAATAGAAACAAGAAGCTGGGTGGAAGTAGCGATATATTGAGGTTGGGCTAGGGCTTGTGCAGGAAATTGTGTGTGTATATATATATATATATATATATATATATATATATATATATATATATTATTCTGTGAGTTTAAAAAAAGAAAAAAAAAAAGAATGAAAACGACAACGGTTTAAGAAAAATGTTGTCTTAACTTACATAACACAATAAAAAAAAGACAACGGTTAAAAAAACCATTGTCGTATAACCCAAAAACCCGCTCATAGACAACGGTTAATTAAAACCGTTGTCGTAGGGCTTAAAAAACCCGCTCATAGACAACGGTTTTTAAAACAGTTGTCTTTGACACATATACGACAACGATTTTTCAAGAAAACCGTTGTCATTCAAGTGTTGTTGATACCACAATTTGGTGTAGTGGAGGAATCAAGTTTGATTATCGAGCAATATGACTTCCTTTCTGGTCCCTGCTATGCTAAAACCTTATTTGTTTGTTTTGTACCTTCTCTGATGTTTGTTATTTATATGTTTTAGGGGGTGTGGTTTTGAAGGTTGAATGAATGATTTTGTTTGTACTTATGTTGACTTCTGTCTTTCCATCCCATCTCAAGAAGGATTTCCTCGTTTGATGTTTTGAATTTTTTCTTGTTTCCATCATATTGGAATGAATTTCCGTGGTGCACCTAATTAATAATGTTAAAGTGATTCTCAATTATGATGATATTTTGTTTTTCAAATTGTGGGATTGAATCAATTCTAATTCTAACAACGGAAGAGTGAAATCCAGTAGATGGACTTAAACAAGACGACATATCTCTTACAACTTAGTTAAGTTGGTTCAAGAGAAATTGAATTTGGTGTAACATCCTTGTTCATGCCACGATTTTCTAAATTGGATTTCCCTTATTACAATGGAGAGACAGACCCGCTTGTTTGGCTGAGTCGTGACCACTTCTTTCGTCAACAAACGACGGAGGTGGATCAAGTGGCTCTTGCCTCGTGTCATCTGGATGGTGAGGCCCAGGTGGTTCCTCAAACTGGAACGGGACTTTCCCAAGATGAATTTTCCTCGGAATGTCATCTATGATTCTGGTCGCCAATACGCAAGAAATTCCCGCGCTGAATTGCTCAATTCATTACCCGTGCATATCCTTTGACAAATAAACAGGGAATTCAAAGAGGGGTGGGGGGGACTACACCAGGGGGGGGGGGGGGGTGGGGTGTTTACCTAGGCGAACCGAATCTTCAAACACTGACCATCGCACCAGCAACCAGCAGCCACGCCAGCCTTTCTTCAAACGACTGTCAAAGGCAGATACGGAGGAGCGCCGCTCTCGGGGTCTTTGTTATAACTGTGACGAGGTTTATACTCCCCAACATAAGTGCAAGAAGTTATTCTAGTTGGAACCTAGGGATGAAGGGCTGTCCGACCCTGATGATCAACCAGAAGTTTCAACCGATTGAAGTTTCCATCCACGCAATCACAGAGACCCGACACATTCAAACAACGTACGCAAGTGGTTGGTAGCATCAAGTTGTACTCCTTACAGCTGCTAATTAATTGGGGGAGTACCCATTGTTTCCTGGATACATCTGTGGCAACCGGTTTGGGTCTTCCAATCTATTAGCAGGCTGCAAACTCTAGGTCCGATTAATTTTCTGCCCGCAAAGATGGCGTTCCAATTGAATTATATGGCGCGAAAGATGATTTGGATGATTTTAGGGAATATTTGAAGAGCCCACCGAGGGTTAACCACAAGATCCTTCTGGAACAAGGGACAGACCCAATAGTCGTGAGGCCTTACAGATACCCACAGGCTTACAAGGACAAGATTGAAAGGCAATGCGTGGACATGCCGCACCGTTCGCTTCACCTGTCCTCTTGGTATAAAATCTGATGGCTCTTGGATGTTGTGCATTGACTATTGCTGCTTGAATGACCAACTCTCTCTTCCCCAATGTTATCTTAAGCATCTAGTCAACTCAGTTTTTGGTCCATTGTTGTACAGAATTTATCGAATCTTGATATACAGTTTGCATCAATGTGCTGCTGTCCTCCCAATCTTGACATTATAAATCAAGGTAATGTCCTGATTTATTTTTTACCAAGTTCTGACCGTTAGTTAACATCATATTGAATTGTTAGACAAAATTTCATAGTAACAATATGTGATGTGTTTAGTTTTTACTGCTTAACTCAGTCTCTATGTTTACAATCTAATTCGAAAAAAAAAATCTCATTTGGAGATGAGTTTCAAAATGTATAACTATGATATTTAGTGTTTAAATAACCTTGGAATCGTACTGTTTAAATACTTGTATTTCAATGAGGAAGTGGATTAGTTTTCAAGTTTGCGAGAGGTTGCTGGAATTTATGTAGTTTTCCATTCACTGTTTTTGTATTGAATAACTTTTGTGTGAGAGGGAGATGATCGATGTAAGGGATTCCTCCTGCCTCCGTGAGGGATAAGTTTGATAAGTGGTGTCACTATTGTGTGATTTTTGGATTTACTAATTGCTAATGATAGAACGAGCAGATAGCCATCAAAGATTGACCAAAAGAATAATATATGTCCATTTGCATGTCCTTGAATTCTTTGGATATTTGTAATTATTGTCAGCTCTAGCACTTTGAATTTTGAAATTAGCTTTGCAAAGTTGGATGATGCTTGATGATTTTTACTCTCGCTCGCTGCTGTCGAATTCTGCTCTTGCTTGGTGTTTCCTTATCGTGTTTGGAGAGGGTAGAATCAATTTTGGGAAGCTCACTCGAATACACCCACTTACTCGCGAATAGACATGCCCACAAAACATGGTAGAGATAGAAACACAGCTAAAACTCATGTTGGTGTTTGTGGGTGAATTGTCGTGATCCTGTGGGCACGTATCTCACTCACTTTTTGGGTCACATAATTGGCACCTTCTTAGTAGATTAAGAGAGTTTTATTAACTCTGGCAGCATGTTTACGGGGACTGAATTGGATAATTTCTTTTAGTAACTCTAGCATCGGAATTTGAAAGGAATATTATTCCTTGAAAATTTCGGCCCTTAATATATTTGATTTTATAAGATTTTGTTTTGTAGTACCCCGTACCCGAAATCAGTGATTAAGTGTTAATCAATTCATTAATCCTATTAGTTTAAGAGTAAACGTGATTAAGGAAACTCTTAATGGATTAGCGAAGTCCGGATTTGAACCTAGAATGATCAGAAATGGTCCAGAGGGTAAGGCAGAACGGATGCAATGTTCTAAGAACGGATGCAACGTTCGTGTCATCAGAAATGCATCACTGCTTACGTACTTGATGTGACATCGGAGGCAACGAAAGCAACGATGGTGAACGGACGCAACGTTCGTCGGACGAACGGACGCAACGATGAGGAACAGACGTTCCGTTTGTGGTCTATAAATAGAGGTGCCGAGATTCATTTCAAAGAAGACCATTCACCTCTTCTCTCTCGATTTCTTAGCCTTCTAGCTCAGATCTAGGGAATTCTAGGCGTCCCTTTTGGAATCCGGAAGCGGCAGCGCGGTCCAGACATCTTAGCGGAGCTGTGGCCTAGTTTTGAGGTTATCAACAGCAAAAGGCTGACGACGAACGCAGGTATAGCTTTTGTTTTCTAAAAATATTTAGGAGTATGCAATAGCTTAGTTAAGGCTTTTAGAGCACTATAATGATAGTAGTATCATTTGGCATTGTAGTGCGGACTCTAGGCGTGGACTTATTGCTGGTAAAGCTTGCCTAGTATTTTGAGGTACGAAAGTACTGTTCGAGATATCCTGACTGAGTATACATGTATTATGTGACTGCATGATTTATATGTCATTATTTTATGCTGCATCCATTTTGCATCTTGAGCTATCTCTTTTGAGATGTCTGTTAGTAGGGTTTTACCATATCCTGTTAGTGGATGGACTTCCATCAATTTGGGTCTGGCGAATCCACATGTACTCGGTATGTGAGCCACCTCCTGAAGCGATGGCACAGCGTGCTACATACCAAGGCCCGATCTGTCTTTGTTATCCGATTCTTGACCTCTAGTCAGTAGGCGGTTCACTTGCATTCATGTATACTCATACTCTCGTGCTGAGCGTTTCATGCTCACGTCTCGTACTTTGTGTTTCTGGACACCCTTTTTTGTGAGGACCTTGATTCTAATCCTCTAATACAATCATCCATAAATAAATGAGCCAAGACAATCAACAATTTTTTTTTTAAACAAAACCAGTGTCTCGCTCGAACAAGAAAATATCATTTAAAACTCGGTCTTAGACATATATCAATTCTAAAAAAATAATCGGGGTTTAAAATACATGCAATACAATAAATTCGACAATAAAAGCATGCTTCCAAAATTAACCTAGTTCTAAAAGTTATTCGACTTCTAAATCGACGCCTCACATCTATCATTCGATCCCGAGCTAACCATGCCGACTCTGACTAGCTCCTGCCCCACCTGTTGTCAAGTACACATACAAAATAAGACAACAGCCGGATAACTCCGGTGAGAATAAAATCCCAGTAAAAGCGACGTAAACATTTAATATCAAGTAAGTATATTAAAATCATAATATACATTCATATTTTTCAATGAAAATGCAATGAAATGCATGTGTTTAAAAATCGGGATTATCAAATCAGATAATCAAAAGAATCTCGGACAATCGGTTGGGATCCCGAGGTCAAGATCACGCAACAACCCACCTACGCTCCCGCTCGGGGTGGTGCTACGCGCCTCAAACCTCTAGACTTTGGTGCAACTATAGGAGTATGCTGACACTGGGGGAACTCAACATCCCAGGCCACTCGATATAGCTCCCAAACATCTAATTCGAATTTGGGCAACTCAGCCCTCTAAAAATCAAGAAATTTGGCTCAAGATGAATGCATATGAATTAAATGCAATTTAATCGAATCGAAAATAATAAATCTATGTATTCAGACATCAATGTATCGAAGATGTCAACACATTCAACTCGTATATTCAAACTCATGAATATAATATCAAAAATCATTGAAGTAATTCAAATAAGCAATCTCATGTTTTTCAAATCGAATATATAAATCACTTACTTCAAACAATTTCATATAGACAAACTCATGTCTTTCAAATAATATCAAAAATCAATTAAATCATTCAAATTCTCATTCAATATCAAATAATCAAATAAACATGAAAGTATGTGATTTTAATCGGGAACTCAAGAATCTCAAACTCACTCGAGTATTCATTCCCTTCGAAAATCAACATCAGCTCATACCTCAATTTTCCAAATTTGGAAAAGTTCAAACCCCTAGTCTGTTAACCTCTACCTTTAAATGTCATAGACTGGCTTTGAATCTGCGAAAAATCACATAATATACAAAAATCAACATCGGTCAACTTTGGTCAAACTTTGACCGATAAATTTGCAAACTTTATCGCGTTCTCACCGCTTCACCGTTTCGAATCTCAACTCGAAACTTAGATATTTGGATCTATCACGTCGAGACGATCAAAATTGGTTAACTCGTCGGAGGTCGCCGGAAAATCGGAGAAGACGGCGGCGATGCGGCGGCGATGCAAAACTTCTCCAAAAATTACCAAATTTTGCAGATTTGTAGCTCTCGACGAGACGAACACAACCATACCAAAATCAGTTGGAACAGAGCTTCGGTGCGGCGGCAATCGGAGAATTTCAGCCGGTGGTGGTGAATGTTTTCGGGCTTCGATCTACACAATTTTCGACGAAAAAAGCTACCATAAGCTTAGGAAATGTTCTAAACATCATCTATTACCTTTTAGCATCTCAAAAACCAACAAAAACGAGTTCAAATCGTGAAATTTCCGACGAAGAAGACGATGAACAGTACCTGTGCAGATCCAGTACGTTCGTCCTCACTTTCCCAACGATCCAACCGTCTGATTGTCGATTTATTTATACCATTATATTCGTCTTAATCTTGGCTACAATATGACCGTTCGGATCTTCGATAGGAGCTCCGGAGAACGGCCGGAAAAATAAAAAACATGGACTGCTACAATGAAACCGAATTCTGTGCAAAACCCATCTGTTCTAACTCGATTTTCCGACGATCCAACCGTCCGATCTTTGATTTCTTGGTACTAAAAGACTCGTCTTGATGTTGGCTACAAAGTGACCGTTCGGATCTCTGATCCAATCTCTGATGAACGTCCGGCAAGAGCATTTCCTCGGGCTGCTAAAGAGGCCGACGAAATTTTTGTAAAAAAATCGGATTTTTGGGTTTCTTCTCGGTAATATCTGAACACCCATACAATACATACACTATAAAATTGTGTATATTTATTTGACTAATGTAAAGTCAAAATTTCATTTTAGCCCTTTCACTCTTGAGTAATTACAATTCAGTCCCTAAACTTCTCAATAATTGCAATTCAATCCATGATCAATTAACCATTTAGTCCCTTCATTTCTGGAACTCGGAATTTAAATCTTGAATCCCATAAATATTCAATTTACACATTTTAATTCTTTTAATTTAAGAATTCTTGAATTAAAATCTTAATATCTAAAAATTCTCAAATTAAATATTTTTTGGGCCTTACAATTCTCCCCCTCTAAGAATTGATTTCGTCCTCGAAATCGCATACAATCTGAGCACATCTCAATATTATCTCAATAAAGAGATTTGGATATCTCTATCTCATATAATGTTCTAGCTTTCAAATGACTTTTTCGATTCTTATATAAGTCATCATACTGAAACAACTAGAATGAACTTATTCTAGAACCACTCCTCTTTTCGGTACGCAATATGTATCTGTCATCGGTTATCAATCAGTCAAAGTAGTTCAAAGTTTCATTCAATTAGGTTTCATCTCGTCAAAGTACAAAGGAACGAATCTTGTTCCATAAATAAAGTTTGAATCAAAACTTACAACTCTGACACATCCGTCTCGCACTGTTCTGATTTTATTCGGAAACATAATCACTTTTTCTGACATCTATGACAATATCAGGTCAAATCCGACTCTACAAATGATGTATTTCAGAAACATCATTCTCAAAACGAGGAAAATTCGCAGTACTCATCGTATATTGCTTCGAAAAGGGTCATCTCTGAACTCTTTTGGTAATAGTTTAAATCAGAACATTCAATCAAAGTTATGAATCTAGCCAACTAATGCCCAAAATCTAGCACTATGGCTCGTAGAATGTCTTCCCAAAAGATATGAACAGTCTGTTCTGATTGTCGGACAGTCTAAAATTAGTATATTGTACTATGATGAGACGAGTAACAGAAGTTCTAGAACATTCAATTCTGACCCAATTTCAATCATCAGATCATGTTTGTGTGTCATCTGATAATTAATCAACAAAAAATTCTTCGAAGTCCTTTAACGAGTCATCAATTCAATCTTCAATCGATCAATCTTAATCTAACCCCAATACATAGTTTATAATTCAGAGGAAACTTATGTAAATCAGACAGTTCCTAATATCTCAACCTCAATTTCGCTTTCTAAATTCTCCAAATGTCTGCCAAAGAGATGCAAACTCATGTCCAGAGTCAATCTCAAACAGATCAACATTCATCTACTGTTCTCTTTGTCAAATTCGATCAATCAATTTTTCGAAACATCTCAAAATTCAATATCATAAAGTTCTTTCTTCGCTATCATTTCATAAGATCACATAATCATTTGCGAGTCACAATCTGTTCTCGAAATCAAGGGACAATCCCAAATAAAAAATTCATGTAATTCATCATATTCTTCCCAACATCAAACAAATAATAATCAGAAAGTCAAGTCTCAAATTCCAAAATTTCTCATCCGATCATAAATCGAAACAAAATCGAATTAATCTCATCAATTGGAAAAACAAAACTCAGGTAATCAGCTGTCTGCACTTGAACTTATTCGGTATCAGCTCATACTAATTCAATTCTTTTCTTCTTCTAATTCGCTCTTTCTGATCTCAAGTGTTAGTAATTCTCGCAATCGAGTTCGAATGCGAAAACGAGATTCAAACATCTCTACTAACACTGAAATTACTATATTATTTCTAAATTAAAAATTCTGCTCTTAGTCCAATAATGGAAATCTACCGCAAAATTCCATAATTTCCCAAAACAATCATCACAAAACCCAAATATCAAAACATAAATTCGTTATCACTGATTCATCGAGTGAACCCTATCATTTGCTTCTAAAACATATGAATTATTCTTAAAAACCCAAATTCGAATCCGAAGGTTTAGCTGAACTAAATTCAATATAATCATAAAACATCTATTCGAATCCACTGATCCAAGGTTTCACCCAAGGTGCCAAAAATCGAACTATCTTCGGACTTAATCTTTATCTGGATCGGCCAAACACTAAATTCAGACAGTGCTATCAATCTCTATCAGTTACGAGCCAACAAAATCGTATATACTGAAGATATGCCTCAAATCATCAATGACTCTCAGAGTCAGAATCAAATTAATATCAAAGAAAATCTCTCAAGTCATGATTATCAAATATAAGGAATTCTGGACAACAAACTCTGCTAAGTGAAAAAAACTCACTTGCATTTCAAAATCGAGTGTGAATACATCAAATCAGGCTCGAAGAATAAGGGAAACGGGCCAATCAATCAATATCAAATCAAGAGATCACCCATCAACATGTACGACATAATGCCCATCATCAAGACAAACCAAAATTATGGTTGCCAACGTGGCCTCAATCACGAGGAATCCGCACATACTCATCGATTAGGACTCAGTCCTAAGGCATATTCGAATGTCGCAACAAATAAATCTAGATCATCAAGAAATCAGATAGTAGAAATTCACCCGAATTAATATCAATGTCCAGAATTAGAATTCCAATGTCAAGAAATATTAATTTCTGAATTCATACTTGAAGAACAATCGATACCAAAAGGTAATATTCATCGAATTCAATGTTATGCGAATCAAAGATGCATAACTATAGTAAGATTCAAGTATTTTCAGATTAATCTAAGGAAGGCTCAATTGTAACTGAATTCGGTATTATCCCAAAAGCATCAATTTCATCCTCTTATTCTATCGGAAAAATTCTTTTCCTCGGAAATTCTTAAATTCATATCTTTCCAAAATATCAATCACAATAACTCTTCGAACCAATTCAATACTAAAAATTCGTACAAGTTCTCTTAAGACCCGATAAAACATCATTCTCGAAAGAACAATATTGTATGCATCAATAAAATCTCGATATCATCGATTGGGACCTAATCAAATTCTCAAAATATTATATCAATCTTACTTATCCCAATAGTTTAGCACATGAGTGTTGACATTCTAAAAATTAACTAACATCTTTCAAAAGTATCACATACTTAGATCAATTCCAGATAATTCAAGCTATTATCAAAATCTAATCATCTTAGATTCAAGTAATCAGATACAATTTGTTCATTCATATATCGATCTCAATTCACTTCTACTCAATATCTTGATATCACACACAATTCAAGCTTATCATTTCTTATAAATCGAATCATTTATTCAGAATGGGAGTTTGAAACATCTAGCTTTGATCTCAGAGTTTTTACAACACTCTCTCAAAACTTACACCACATTCTTCACATCGACAAGTCAAGATCAATAAAATTCTTATCTCGAGGATTCTTACCAATCATTTCCATCACTAATCAAATCTGATCTCATCCTGAAATTCTGAAATTCTTAAGATTGAGTTTCTATCTATGTTCTGTCTTGAGGTTCATCTGATACGAATGAATTCAATCATTGCTAAGAATTAAAATACCAACTCTTACCTCGATCAATATCAGCCACAGTAAACTTCGAGTGATTTTTAATTGAATATCCTCAAGAACAGACATCATCTAATCATATTCTAGATCATCTCATTTTTCATCGATACTAATTCTCATTTTCGAGAGCATACAATTATTATCTCAACAAGGAGATTTAGCTGGTAACGACAATGATATAACCATCCAAAATATCATATTAAAAAATCTCAACTGTAATCTAATCCTGCTCAACAATTAATAAACCTCAACTTCTTATCATAATCTCAATCTTTCGGAGCAAGCAGTCTTTCACTAAAATCAAATCTGATTTGCTAGCTATCTCAACCATATCGACTTCACAATTATCTCAAATATTCACATAAGCACAATTCTCGGAATATCAAAATTATCAACTCAGTTTTGATCATCCTCTAATCATCATACTCATGTAATCGCATGAGTGTTCGAATTTTCATCTCGAATTCAGTTTTGATACTCTTTCATATAATGCATGCTTTAAAAAAATCAATTCACATAATCATGTAAACAGATAGTTTGAAATCAGTAAGGCATGCTCGCATGTAATTCATGTATTTAAACAAATCAATCAATCACATGTGAAAGAAAATAAATCAAGCGGACTCGATCTACCCCGCTCACTCACTTCTATTTCATTCCAATAATCTTATCGCTCTGATACCACTTAATGTGAGAACCTCGATTCTAATCCTCTAATACAATCATCCATAAATAAATGAGCCAAGACAATCAACAAATTTTTTTTTAAACAAAACCAGTGTCTCGCTCGAACAATAAAATATCATTTAAAACTCGGTCTTAGACATATATCAATTCTAAAAAAATAATCGGGGTTTAAAATACATGCAATACAATAAATTCGACAATAAAAGCATGCTTCCAAAATTAACCGAGTTCTAAAAGTTATTCGACTTCTAAATCGACGCCTCACATCTATCATTCGATCCCGAGCTAACCATGCCGACTCTGACTAGCTCCTGCCCCACCTATTGTCAAGTACACATACAAAACAAGATAACAGTCGGATAACTCCGGTGAGAATAAAATCCCAGTAAAAGCGACGTAAACATTTAATATCAAGTAAGTATATTAAAATCATAATATACATTCATATTCTTCAATGAAAATGCAATGAAATGCATGTGTTTAAAAATCGGGATTATCAAATCAGATAATCAAAGGAATCTCGGACAATCGGTTGGGATCCCGAGGTCAAGATCACGCAACAACCCACCTACGCTCCCGCTCGGGGTGGTGCTACGCGTCTCAAACCTCTAGACTTTGGTGCAACTATAGGAGTATGCTGACACTGGGGGAACTCAACATCCCAGGCCACTCGATATAGCTCCCAAACGTCTAATTCGAATTTGGGCAACTCAGCCCTCTAAAAATCAAGAAATTTGGCTCAAGATGAATGCATATGAATTAAATGCAATTTAATCGAATCGAAAATAATAAATCTATGTATTCAGACATCAATGTATCGAAGATGTCAACACATTCAACTCGTATATTCAAACTCATGAATATAATATCGAAAATCATTGAAGTAATTCAAATAAGCAATATCATGCTTTTCAAATCGAATATATAAATCACTTACTTCAAACAATTTCATATAGACAAACTCATGTCTTTCAAATAATATCAAAAATCAATTAAATCATTCAAATTCTCATTCAATATCAAATAATCAAATATACATGCAAGTATGTGATTTTAATCGGGAACTCGAGAATCTCAAACTCACTCGAGTATTCATTCCCTTCGAAAATCAACATCAGCTCATACCTCAATTTTCCAAGTCTGGAAAAGTTCAAACCCCTAGTCTGTTGATCTCTACCTTTAAATGTCATAGACAGGCTTTGAATCTGCGGAAAATCACATAATATACAAAAATCAACATCCGTCAACTCTGGTCAAACTTTGATCGATAAATTTGCAAACTTTATCGCGTTCTCACCGCTTCATCGTTTCGAATCTCAACTCGAAACTTGGATATTTGAATCTATCACGTCGAGACGATCAAAATTGGTTAACTCGTCGGAGGTCGCCGAAAAATCGGAGAAGACGGCGGCGATGCGGCGGCGATGTAAAACTTCTCCAAAAATTACCAAATTTTGCAGATTTGTAGCTCTCGACGAGACGAACACAACCATACCAAAATCAGTCGGACCAGAGCTCCGGTGCGGCTGCAATCGGAGAATTTCAGCCGGCGGTGGTGAATGTTTTCGGGCTTTGATCTACACAATTTTCGACGCAAAAAGCTACCATAAGCTTAGGAAATGTTCTAAACATCATCTATTACCTTTTAGCATCTCAAAAACCAACAAAAACGAGTTCAAATCATGAAATTTCCGACGAAGAAGACGATGAACAGTACCTGTGCAGATCCAATACGTTCGTCCTCACTTTCCCAACGATCCAACCGTCTGATCGTCGATTTCTTTATACCAATAGATTCATCTTGATCTTGGCTACAATTTGATTTTTGGATCTTTGATAGGAGCTCCGGCGAACAGCCGGAAAAATAAAAAACGTGGACTGCTACAGTGAAACCGAATTTTGTGCAGAACCCATATGTTCTAACTCGATTTTCCGATGATCCAACCGTCCGATCTTTGATTTCTTGGTACTAAAAGACTCATCTTGATGTTGGCTACAAAGTGACCGTTCGGATCTCTGATCCAATCTCTGATGAACGTCCGGCAAGAGCATTTCCGCGGGCTGCTACAGAGGCCGACGAATTTTTTTAAAAAAAATCGGATTTTTGGGTTAAATAGCAATCTTGTTTAGGGTTGGGTACGATACGATATACCATACCAAATTATGGTATCGTACCGTTAAAAAGAATTTCATTCCAGTGTCATACCGAATTTAAAACTCGTTTTAAAACTCAATTTTGCCACACACACATTGTTGTCTTTTGAAACCGAAACCCTAGAGTATTACCGAATCTCTGAAAATCTCTGATGAAAATCGGTTTCTTCCTCATCTTCTCGCGGAAATCGAATATTATTGGAGAATCTTACGAATTATCCCAAGTCTTTAACGCAAAATAGCCATCGAACGCCGCCGCCGTCCGCTGTCTATTTCTTTAGAAGATTTGAAGGGCAAGCAGGGTTTCGGAACAATGGATCCATCCTGTTACCAGTTGTTGAATCATAAACTCCAAGAATGGAAATCAGAAGACATCCCAATGATCTTTTCGCAGGTGAAAGATTGCATATGTATGGTCATGTTAAATCGATCAGGTAGCGATTTACTTCGAAAGCTATACAAAGAATGCGACGAAGAACAGATGACACAGTTGGTTTCTTCTGTCACTGATGATCTTTGTTTACTCATGACTGTCTGCCTCGACTCTCAAGGGTATTTTCATAACTTTAACTTTGAGTTCTGGATTTTAGTGTTTCTGTATCCGAGCACCTCCTTGAACTTGAATTTACAGTAATAACTCGATTCCGTATTTCTTTGCAGATCCGAGTCCATGCAGGAATTTCTCGGTTTCCTGACACCGAAGCAAGTAGTTCATATGATATCTTTCTTCACTTACATCATGATTCCGCTCGCTAATGACCAGTTTGGTTCTCGCGTTATTCGCCAATATCTCGAAATGTTCCCTGCCCCTGCAGTCGAAACTGAAGTATTTGTTGCTCAATTTCATCCAAGATTTTAAATTCGCAATATCTATAAGACTATAACAATACTTTTGTTTTTTGCAGCCAATAGTAGATGTAATGGCCGAAAATTGTTTGGAACTTGCCTACGACAAATATGGATCCGACCTTCTGCAACACATCTTGTCAAAAGCCACTATACTATCGAGCAAGGGAATTGTCTCAAAAATAATTTCAAAATCATACAGTCTTTCTACAGACGAGTTCGGGTAGACACGCTTACGTTTCCTTTTCATGTCCCACTTACAGATTTGCGCGTATAAAATCCATCGTTTTTCTGGTTTCAGGCATCAAGTAATGCTGCATGTAATAGGACTGGAGATGCCTTTTGATGTAGCATGTATAGTGTATGGACTGCAAGGGTATCTCCATGTCCTGGCGACGGATGAATATGGGAGCATTGTACTGAAAAAATTGATCAAGGCATTCGAAGGAAAGTTTGCATCTGAAATCACCCGAGAATTAATCACGGGTCCAGCTTTCCTTGGGATCCTATTAGATCCTGATGGCCGCTCTGTTCTCGAATCCGCTAAGACATACTCTCGCGTGCGAATAACAACTATCATCTTTATTTACTGTCTTGCTGGCTCGAATGAACAAAATTTGAGGTTAATACAACATTATACAATTTTGCAGGGAAGAGCTCTTAGGAATTTGAATGATCTGATTCTCCGACATTCTGATCTGCTGGATAAAAAACGAAAGATGAATCATGCCTGTTCATGGAAAAATATGGCTTCCTTTCTGCATGGAGACCCGTCCCTGCCATACATATGACTTCATTCGTATGTGTGGTCTATGATGTGTCTGATACTTGCATATTTGTGTTATAGGGTGTGCTTTTAAAGATTTAATTAGTAACTTAAATGTTCCGTTCCATCTCAAGATTGATTTCCTCTTCTAATTATCTTAATTTTAATGTTTTATTTCCTTCGTATTGATTGAGTTTCTGTGTTACACTTTATAATCTCAATGTAGAGGACCAAAACAAGTGACACGAGATCTTGCTGTTTAATTGAGTTTGGGGTGTCTAGAGAAACTATATTTGGTGTCATCTTGTAACAGTTTGGAATTGATCTAGAAGCACCCCTAGCCTGTCCCAATCGAGTGAAACCGATTTCGAGCACAACTAAATTTCAAAGACAAAAGGTTTGTGCTGTAATTTCGTGATCAGTTAATCTAGCTCCCCATTTACAGAATCATGTCATCATGTCGTCGTTTTTGCTAAGGTATCATGTTCTTGTTGGTGGGCATCAGTGTTTCCCCTCTTTTCATTCTAGAGATTTCAGAAATCGTAATAACCAACTTTCTCTTCCCCAATCCTAGCTCATCCTACACCTGCTCAACTTCATATTTTGATCTTGATATACGATCCACATCGATATGCTGCAGTCCTGGCAATCTTGACATTATTTATCAAGGTAATGTCCATCGTTTTTGCTAAGGTCTCCATGTTAAAAGGTTAGTGTATAGATTGTTCGAGTTTTGTCATAAAAATGTGTTAGTTGTCAATGATTGCCAGAATATCAGGTTGTGCAACGGGATATGTGTTTAAAATCTAATTCGAAATATTGATCAGATCAAAAGTTGATATTTTTACCCACTTTCTTTGTTTTAGGGGTATGGGCATGGAAGTGTTTGCTGCTTATTTTAATAGATGTATTGTTCTTGATTTGCAATATTATGCATGTTGAACATGTTGCCTACTAGCTAGCATGCTCTTGTAAGCAGATGCGTGTTGCCTTGTGTCGCTAATAATCATAATAGTTATTCAGTCCCATTACCTTAATTAATATATACGATCAACACTGCAACAACTCTTGTGATGAAAACCGAAGAGGGTCGGGCATTGATCTTTGGTGAATCAGGAAAAAAACAGAGTAGTAGTTAATTTGGCTCCTTGGCGAATTCATATCCAAAAGGTTAGACCTTGCACACTAATTACGTGTCGCCAGCGTTTGGACACGCAGACACATGCATGAGATCGGAACGTCTGAAATGCGAGATCGGAGATTCTGAACAGGGCAATTTGGCATGTGGAAGACATGCGAGTTCAAAGCTTCTGAACTAGGAATCGGAGCTTCTGAACCATTGCATATAAATAAGGGTCGAGTTTCTCACTTGGTCTGTGTTTGGAGGTGTTTCAGTGCATTTCAGTGTATATTCTTAGGGTTTTAGCCTTATCCTCGAGGATCGGATATTAGCAAGGTGCTACGAAACTTGTAGCAGAGTTGTGCCCAGGAGTTAGAGATTCGACAACAAAGGGCTGATGATGGACGCAGATATAACCTTAGAACCATAATAGTATTAGAAAGTATCTATTAGCTTAGTTAAGACTTTTAGATTAATAATAGTGATATTGTAATTATTGACTTGTAGGCTTGAACCCTAGACTTGTTGTACTAGGATTGCTTTAGAGAGGTACGTAAGTACTGAATGAGATTGTCAGTGAGTATGCATCCTTATATGTTGCATTTTATGTGTTATGATACATGTTTTACTAATTTGATATATTATGTTGGCACTACAAGAAAAACGGCCAAAGACAACGCTTTTTACGGGTTGTTAATGTCCCCGAAAAAGCGTTGTCGCAGGCAATGTTGTAACCACGCTCAAAGACAACGCGAAAAAAGCGTTGTCGTTTCCAGAAACGACAACGCTTAAAAAGCGTTGTCGTATCTAAAAACGACAACGCTTTTTAAGAGTTGTCTTTTATAAAAAGCGTTGTCGTTTCTGGAAAAGACAACGCTTTTTAAGTGAAACGACAACGCTTAAAAAGCGTTGTCGTATCTAAAAATGACAACGCTTTTTAAGAGTTGTCTTTTATAAAAAGCGTTGTCGTTTCTGGAAAAAACAACGCTTTTTAAGTGTCATTGTATCTGGAAAAGACAACGCTTCAAAAAAGCGTTGTCTTTTCTGGTAAAGACAACGCTTTATTAAAAAAAACAAAAAAAAATTTAATTCACAAATTTTCAATATTATAAGTCACTCAAAATTCAAAAATTTGTAAAATAAAATTTAATATAGAGTCTTTCAATATTATAAATCATTCAAATAAAAAAATAATCGAATTCTAATTTAATGAACACTAGAAAAAAACTATGCATTAATCTCGAAAAACTTTGATTCCTTTCTTCAGCACATGTTAGAGTCCCAAGCTTTCATAAAAGCCGCAACAATATTTTTTCCTTTAATTTATATCTCCATACTGTAAATTATTAAAAATTAAAACAAACATAAAACAAATATAAATAGATTAAAATGAAAAGTAAAAACAAACACATTTATCAGTAAAAGAACATGAACTACGAATGACGAAACTATCACTAAGCGATTGGAATTATCAAATGAACTACGAATTACGAAATCATCACTAAGCGATTGGAATTATCAAGTTGTGATCCATTTAATTAAGGAATGCGGAAATAGTTTCTTTCCAGATACTAGATTTAACAATCATGATTTTGTTACTCAATTATTTAATGAATGATAAAGTTTGTATACCTCCAGTAATAGCCATCAAGGTTCCTCCAGTTAGTGCAGCAACACCGATGATACCTCCACGTTTCCATGCACTTAGCCCACGAGCTTTCTGGTGATCACGTTTATAATTTGGATTCCTCCTCTTTCAGAGCAAACAAGAATTTTAATTTCTAAGCAAGAAGCACCACAACATGCATATTTAAGACTGGAAGGAATAAAGAATTGCATGACAAAAAAATGAAAGTGAGCTGGCATAAGACATAAATCACAAGAAAAGAGAAACTTCAACCTACCTTTAGATATAACCACCAACGAACTTTCATTAGATAAACCAGCTATTGCACATGCAATAATTTCTCTCCTACTGCTCCATGATCCAATCCTAATAAGAACCAGGAAACATTATTGTTGGGATAGGAAACAAGGCCAAGCGATAGCTCCTGATCTCATGAGTACCAACTCGATTGAGTAAATGGCTTGAGGTTTAGAATTTAGCATTACTGAGGAATTATTATCAAAATAATATGATTAAACTCAATACATCACCTATGGTTTAAATCATTCTTTGCCAAAATTAACGTGCACAATACTCATAACACAAGGACCCATCCAATTTCCCTGACTCTAAAAGCTAAAATGTAAAATCGGATTAGCTCGGCCAAAGAAGCATAATCTGCAACTATAAAATGACAAAAACGGAAAAAATCTAGAACAAATTACTTGGCATGTTTGCACACAAGCAAAAGAGCAAAAGCATGAACAGGCGCAAAAAATTCAAAAATTTAAGAAGTCCTTAATGGGCCGCAAGGGTATTAGGAGCAGCTCTGTTCACTACAAGTTAGGATTGAACAATGCGGAAACCGTCAAGAGAGACACCTACCCCAAAGTTAACCAAACCAGGACCTCTTGCATTCGTCCCCAGTCCTTCCACACTGTTATTTTCAGTAGGATCGGACCTTCAAGGAAAGATTCACACAACAAAACGTCATATATAAATTTATAACAAGGATAAGAGTTAAAAATAAGGCAAGAGCAGACATTCACTAACCACAAGAAGTCCATCAGAACAATATAACCTGCTTCCATTGTGATTGACCGCTGAATATTCTCGATCTGTTCCATATGATTTATTGATCTCCCAATACCACCATGCATGCAAATAATTTTTTTTTCAATCAATGCAGCCAGAGGAAGCCTATTAAACAGTCGTTTTATATGATGCCAGGCCCATATTCTATCTCGCTCACCCAGCACGTGAAACAACCATAAGATCCATATTTTTTCCATATGAAAACTCATATTCGCTTAACAGCATAACATTATTTTTCTTGTAATTAGCATGCATTCGAGTACCTCCCAGGTAAAAACTTAGTCAACTCTGCCCACTTATTTCCACAAATTTGATGTGCATGAATCAAAGCCAATTCCTCATCTTGTGTCCAAGCTTCTTTTTAATGTTAGGATTAAGATGATTGTGCCATCTGCAAAAACGAACATTATAAGGTAGTGTTTGGGATTTGCTTGTATGAAACACTTTTCAACTTTTCTTTCACAATTTTCAAAATTTGTGATGGAATAGCTGAAAAGTGTTTCATTGAAACAATCTCAAACACTACCTAAATAGATAAACCTCAGTGCATAGACAAGATATAAGAAATAGAATTGTAAACTGCAGCTTACAGACAAGATACAAGAAATGATATCTTACAGACAAGATTCAAAATTTGCACTGTGACGGATTGAATATTGAAAGGAGTATTAAATGAACTCTCATGAAACATTCAAGCAGCTAACACAAATGAGAAAGAGTTGCAAACAACCGAGGGAGGGAGCAGGGAGTCAAATCAGAAGGAAGAAGAGAAAAACTGTCCAACCTCTTTTGACCATGGACCTTTTACAAGTTCTGGATTAAGAACCTTCTGCCACATGTGTAAGCACTGTACATCTGTCCGATCCTTGAAGCATTCAGCCATTCAGCTGCATACAGTTCATATGACAGATTGTCAAAACCTCAACTATGCCAACCAACAAAGCAGCTAATAGTCAATTTAATTCTCTTAAACTACAGGAATGAATATGTAATCAAGTCAAACGAATATAAAAAAGGGCGACTAAAAAAGATATAGGAGAACACTAACTATGGTCTTAATTAGCATACACTTGACTGTTCTATCAAGTTGAAATAACAACATAGACCAAACAAGAATTTCTTGATGTTAAGGATTTAGTGCCAAGGGTTATTACTATGACATCATTCATTCAGGGAGTAAAATTTTACGGCCTGATTACCTACTCATCGGTTATTTCAAGTAGCATAACTCTTTCTTCCTATCAATGCAATCTTCAATATATATATTTGTTACCATTATATTGAGATTGTGTTTATTGATGAATGGTACAGAATGTCTGGTATTTTCCTATACACAATCTAAAAAATAAGAGGAAGAAGAAAGAAACTAAGCCTCCATAAAATGCAGTTAGAAGAACTAAAAACTTTAAATCATAACTCACCATCTCGGAGTTGGGCCTGTTGTTCCATAGCCTGCAGCCGAAACTTCAGCTCATTATTTTGGTTGGCCAGACAGGCAGAATCCCGCTGAAAGCAAACAAAAACCCGTCTTCGAGAAAAAGTTTAAAACCCAAAAATCCTGAACAATAAAAAATCTAATCAATCTCTCACCTGAAGCAAAGTAAGTTGTGCGGACAATGTGGTTGCTTTTGTCTGTATTTTTTGGACCTTGTGTTCCAACTTTGCAATATATCTTGTTTTCCGTTCTTTTAACCGAGCAGCAGATTGGCGGTTATCTAAAATCCTAAAACAACAATATTCTACTCATAACACAGCACATAAAATTCGTCTATTTCAAGAGCAATGAAAGCAAAAAGGAAGGACAGATTACCTTTTGGCCCGTTTCGGATCACTTAATGCAATTTCAGCTTGTTTTTCATTCGCCATTATCTTTTTCAATTCAGCACCGCTAAACTCACCATTGCCCGCAGAACTTACTTTGTCAATTCAAGAGCAATGAGATGTTTTGAAAATCACCTTCTATATTGTACCAAAAAAAAAGGGCAGTTCATACAGTTGTCAAACCACGGATTATAAGAACAAACAAATAAATATCATTTCATCCCAGAAAGGAATAAAAGCCTAGATAAAGAGGAAAAAAATGGACAAACAGATTAATTAAAAATTAGATGCAGCAACAAACCATTATTATTTTGGATACGCCAAAGATACAAAAAATTGAATTGTCACTTATATAAGATCAAACTAAGTGCTATTTTAATAGGTGGATTATCTGTACCATTTGTCCAATTCCATGAAAATACATCGCTAAAATTCTTCCGCTCCCATTTCTAAGTATCGGGGGGAAATGCTTTAGCCATCAAAACTAACTATTTTATTTCAACATCAATGAAGAACATTTAAAAATCTAAATCAACCCAAAGCCTAGATAGGAGGAAACATGATCAGCAAATTCGATGGAAAAACATCATTTTCAAATTATGAGTGTGAGAGAGCTATACCAGTCGAATCGGCAGGCCTAAAAAGTTTAACTCCAAAGTATGGGATATGGAGGTTCGGTCTCTTCCATGAATGTATTTTCAATCTTTTCCATATTTGCATCCTCCTTCAGACAGGTAATACTGCAAAGAATTCAAGTAAGCTTTTACCGCGGACAAGCAGAAGTAACTTTGAAAAAATGAGATCGCTCAATGATCAGGAAAAAATATATCCATGATAATAAACCTTGCATTCCATTTGTCCTTCCCTCTCAGAATTTTCTTCCCTGGTCTTCACTCTCTCTTTAATGCCCTGCGTTATCAAATTCTTTAAAAAAAAACATTGTGAAAGTAATGCTGTCTAGTACTTCAAAGGATTCGAGCCAGAGAAAAACAATAAACGCTGAATATAAAGAAATTTCAACAGAAAGAAAAGGCACGGGCTACTGCAGTATGCATATCATTACAAATTTACAGGTACCTAAGATATTCACTGTATGATTCCTCCATAAGAACTTCTGCCATTTGCATGCTAGTTTGATTCTTGTCGTAAGCTTAAGAAATAACCCATAAGCTTGTAATTCTTAAAAAATTGTCTCTTGACTAAGTTTTTTTGTTTTGGGATGATTGGCCAGTGCGATTGCTTGACATTTGACTTGAAATTGGATGTTGAGATCAAAATAGCTTTCTCATGCATATTTTTTCTCAAAGTTAAACTAAAAAGTTATTTGCACAAATTTTGAATTCCTGTAGCAAATTCATTACTTTTCAAGAAGTTGTAATAGGGAAGCATGTGAAGTAGTTAAACCCCCAGTTGGTAAGCACAAAAAAAGGCATGAGGAGGATGATAGCAATTTGAGTACTGTGAAGCACCACCGAAAGCCTTCTTGAATACAAGATCTGAAAAAAAATTACACATCAGAATTGAAGTTAGCTCAAAACATGGATTATTGGTGTTTACATATTTACTATAAATAGAGAAATTTGGCCAACTAAACCAAAAAATCAAATATTGGCATAGAAAGAACTGTAAGAAGTAATGAAAGAAACTTCTCTTTTAACTTCGGATCTGCTAGCAGCAGCTGTAAATGATATTCGCTCTTGAGCATTTAATAACTTAGAAGAATTAGCAAAAACTTTATTCACAGTAAACAAATTGTCGTTAAATGCCCACTAGTCTTAAAAAATCCATTCACACAAATAATCTGAAATGAATAGACTATAGTATCTGTGCAAAAAAAAAAAGGACAGAATAATTGGAAAACACAATGAGGAAAAAAAATAAGGGTAGAAATTCAACAAGTGACAGTAAGAGATTACCTATACTCTAGAGCCATGATGTTGATCCATTGCTAAAGTTTCAGTGGTTTACCTTCATCATAGCAAGCAATTGGAAGATGTTTAGGAGCTTTCTGCACCTCAAGGAAGAATCATTGATAAGTGCATTTTATGCGCTTATATTGCTTAGTATTTAGCTTGAATCTTGTGTTTGATTGGTAGGTATTATGTGATGTTATGTTGTTTTTGTTGGATGAAGGCAAGAAGAGCCTTGGATTTGATTTGATGGATTTAAGCTAGAAAGAATGGAAGAAAAATCAAAGATCAAGACTTGAAAGATGAAGATAAAAAGAAAATACGAAGCGAAGGCGCGCCCGCGCCGCTCTGAATATTGTGAAAAGAGTACATCAGGCGCACCCGCGCAGTAATACCGAGCGCCCGCGCGATGGTCTGTAGCAAACAAGGAATTTATGTGTGGGAGTGGAGCGCCCGCGCCACTCTGAAGAATGCGAGATGCGAAGAAGCTGCGCGCCCGCGCCATCCCATTGAGCGCCCACGCCGTCGTGCGCAGACTTATTTTTGGAAGAGTTTTATGTTTTGGAAACTCTTGTTTTAATTACTAGGCCTATCTTTGGACGATTTTTTGCCAAGATATAAGTCTTTTATGAAGTTTAGGAGAAAAAAACGGAGACTTTCAGTTGGAGTTGAAGATTTATCTCTTGCAAAGTCTAGGTTTTTTTTGAGAATTCTAGAATTCCGCCTTTTATTATTATTTTTATTTTGTTCTTCATGAATTGTGTTGGCTAGTTCTTAATACTTGGTTAAGGAAGACGAAGCCCTTGATTAATTTATTCGTGAGATTTATGTTTTACAGAGCTTGATTATTGTTGAGTATCAATAATTATTCTGATTTATTTCATGATTGTATATTTGATTATTAGCTTGATCACCTGATAATTATTATATAAAATCTATTGCTAAATTGGAGTTTGAATCCGTAATTGTTTGAATTATCTGATTTGCGAAGCAACTGCAATTAATAATCGTCCGCTTGTGAGATTAGGAATTGTAGGGATAATAATTGACTAGGCTAAATTCATCCGCTTGTGTATGGGTTGTCTAGATTTATCAGTTTTACTAGTTTGCATGCTATCGTGGGTTTAAATCTTATCGCTTGTATTAGGTTAATTCATTGGTAAGGGTTATCTTAGAACGCTTGTGTCTAGTTAACTACAATTAAGGTGAAACAGGAATTTAATTTTCAATGATGAATATTTAACAGGATTAAATATTTTTAGATAATCGATGATCGAACGAATGAAATCAAGGGTGTAGTTGACCAAAACCAACACTTGTCTCTTATTGAATTTTCCGTTGTGATTTAATTGTGTTTGGTAATTGATAGAATTGTATTCATAATTATTTTTAAATTTTAGTGGATAAATTTCAAACCAAAAACCCCCTTTTTACTATTTTCATATTTTTAAAGAACACGGAATTTTACCTTTCTTCGTGGGAATGATCCCTACTCACACTACTGCATGTATTTATTTAGCTGAGTGAGTCGGGTAATTTGGGCGTACACGATAAGCGCTACCAAATTTTGGCGTCGTTGCCGGGGATCGGTGTTAAATTTTTTTTGTGTTCTTTTTAGTTTTTTTTTTGTTTATCTCACTCTCTGTCTTTTCTTTATCTCTAGTACCTCTCCCATCGTTCATGCTTTCAGGTGATTCTTCGTCTGAAGAAAAAGTCCCCTACGACCCAGAAATTGAAAGGACTTTGTACAGGCGTAGGCGAGAAGCTCGTAAAAGACAAGAAGAAGAAGAAGAGATGGCTGCTAATGCGAACCTGAGCCTCAGACAATTGGGCACTCCAGATTTGAATCAGCAACCCTTATGCATTACTTTTGCCCCCTTAGAAAATAATGCTACATTCGAATTGAAATCTGGATTAATTCACTTGTTGCCTTTTTTTCATGGTCTTGCAGGTGAAGATCCTCATAAGCATATGATGGAGTTCCATGTAGTGTGCACTAGCATGAAGCCACATGGAGTAACAGAGGAGCAAATCCAACTTCGAGCCTTTCCTTTCTCTTTGAAGGGTGCTGCTAAGGATTGGCTATACTACTTGCCCTCTGGATCGATCACAGCCTGGACTGACATGAAAAGAATTTTTCTCGAAAAATATTTCCCAGCGTCGAGAGCAGCAAACATCAGGAAAGAGATTTATGGAATCAAGCAGATGACGGGGGAATCACTTCACGAGTATTGGGAGCGGTTCAAAAAGCTATGCGCTAGTTTCCCGCAACATCAGATAAGTAAAAATCTCTTAATTCAATATTGCTATGAAGGTTTGCTACCTCATGACAGGAGTATGCTGGATGCGGCTAGTGGAGGAGTTTTTGTGGACAAAACTCCGGTGCAAGCAAGGAACTTAATAGAAAATATGGCTGTCAATTCTCAGCAATTTGGCACCAACAAAATTGATCATGCACCCAGGAGAAACAACGAGGTAAATGTCTCTTCCCTTGAGCAGCAATTAATTGAATTAACGACTCTTGTGCGTCAGATGGCTGCAGGGAATGGACAGACTGCGAAGGCATGTGACATCTGCGCTGCAATAGGACACACAACTGATATGTGTCCTACACTTCAAGAGGACTCAGTTGAACAGGTAAACGCTACTGGCGGATTTCCTGGACCACCACATCGGAAGTATGATCCGTATTCCAACACGTACAATCCTGGTTGGAAGGATCATCCCAATCTTAGATACGGGAATCAACAAGCAAATCAACCTGGACCTCAGGCTCCATCGCAAAATCAAGCTTTTAGGCCACCCTTTCAACCACAACAGCAGCGCCCTCAAATTCCTACACCAGGTGAGTTTCTTGAAAATATAGTTAAGGATCTTGCAACTAACACTTTGGCTTTCCAACAGGACACCCGGGCAAGTATCCAAAACTTAACTACTCAAATGGGACAGCTCGCTACAGCAATCAACAAGCTGGAAGCACAAAATTCCAGCAGTCTGCCATCTCAAACTGCGGTGAACCCAAGAGAGAACGCAAGTGCAATAACTCTAAGAACTGGGAAGGAATTGAAGGTGAAGGAGAAAGAAGTTGAGGTTGAGCCCAAAGAGAAGCAAAAAGAAGAAGAGAGAAAAAGGTAAGTGAAGAAAAAGCATCCAAGGATGAAGCGCCAAGAGGTAAGTTCCCTCCTTTATCTGAATATAATCCTGTTGCCCCTTTTCCCTTAGCACTTAAGGACTCTAGGAAAGGTGAGGGGATTAAGGAGCTCTATGAAACTTTTCGTAGATGTGAGGTTAATATTCCATTGCTAGATGCTATTAAATAGGTACCTCGATACGCAAAGTTTTTGAAGGAGTTGTGCACAGCAAAGAGGAAACAGACATTGAAGGGTTGTCAGAAAGTGGAATTAGGTGAGAATGTATCTGCAGTGATCCAAAGAAAATTACCCGCCAAATGAAAGGATCCAGGTATGTTCTCCATCCCATGTACTATAGGAAATATTAGACTTGAAAAAGCCATGTTAGATCTAGGAGCATCAATTAATGTTATGTCATACTCTATTTATGCATCCTTGAAACTTGGCCCATTGAATAAGACTGGAATTGTCATACAATTAGCTGATAGGTCTAATGCATATCCTAGGGGAGTAGTCGAAGATGTGTTAGTGCAAGTGAATGAGTTGGTTTTTCCTGCTGATTTTTATGTGCTAGACATGGAAAACGGTGATCATAATAGTCCTATTTTGTTAGGCAGGCCGTTTTTGAAAACTTCCATGACAAAAATTGATGTTCACAGTGGCACACTCACTATGGAATTTGATGGCAAGGTTGTGAAATTTAATATTTATGATGCCATGAAATTTCATGATAGTGATGATTGTGTGTTTTCTATTGACA